>NC_056744.1:751981565-752176565 GCF_019279795.1 Protopterus annectens
TAAGACAAGGTAAATAATCAGGCTAAACACTTCCACAATATAACAAGTAATGAAAGGGAAACACTACATGATCTTCAAAACAGAGAAGATGTGCTGATTAAACCTGCTGATAAAGGAGGTGCCATTGTAGTATTAGACTCTATATCGTATCAGAATTAGATGAGAATATGTTAAATGATGCAAAAAACTTATAAAAAGATAAAAAGAACTGGATAGGATGATCACAGAGGTGAGAGATAATTTATATGACATGCTAATGGAAGGACGTTTAAAACAGGAGCCGTATCCTCCACTATGCCCAATTGTGGCAGGAAGAGGGTGAATCACAGAACCCCTGTCAATCTATGTAGAAAAAGAACTGAAAATGTTATTATCTCAAGTCATGACTGTACTTAAGGATGCAGGTAGCTTTTTTACACAAACTAAACTCTGTGATGAATCAAGTAAAAGAATACTCTGATTTACTACTTGTTACCATGGACATATGTAGTTTATTTACATCCATTCCAAATGTATATGGTATTGAAGCTATAAGGACATCAGGAATAGGAATAGATGCCAACATAAATATTGATCTAATATGTTCCTTGCTTGAGATGATATTAGAAACTAATGCCTTTGTCTATGAAAAGGACATATACTGCCAATGTTTGGGGATAGCAATGGGCACCCCCTGCACAAACAGTTATTCTAACCTTGTCTTAGCTGAATGGGAATGAGAGAAAGTACTCCAAATAAACAATCCATGGTTGAATCACATAGTTTTCTATGGGCGTTTTGTGGATGATATTCTTCTCCTCTGGAAGGATGATGAAAGGCAACTCAATCTTTTTGTAGATTATTTGAATAATACTACCAATTTCCTTAAATTTATGGTAACATTTTCACAAGACAGTATGGATTTTCTGGATGCAAAAGTGCTATTAGATCAGGAGACGGGAATAGAAATTTCGATCTATAGAAAAAGCACGTGGAGAAATCACTACCTACATAAAAATAGTATGCATCCAAGATATGTTTTTAGAAATATTATGGAAAATGAAGCCACATGCATATCAAGGCTACGTATCAAAGAATTGGATTATGAACAAGAGAAGACCAGCTTACAAGTACATCTAAGGAAGAGAGGTTATACCAAGAAGGATATCACACTGGATTCAGAGAAATCGAATAGTTTAAGAATAAGGAAAGGATGACCATATTACAGTAATGAAGTGTCTCCACCAGAAGAGAAAAGGGAAGGAGATAATGCATCTAAGAAAGACAGGGTCAACTTCATGCTGACATATAGCAATGATTGCACTCAAGTATGTGACATTATTAGAAGATTTTGGCCAATATTAACACAAGATGACAAGCTGTGAAACATAGTAGGAGATGCACCTAAATTTGTTTTTAAAAATAAAAAGAATTTTAAAAAAGTTGTTATGTATGAAAGATGGATTTCCTAAAGAGTGCATGATAAAAAAGAAAGGAACTTTCAAGTGTGGAAGATGTATGGTTTGTAGTGTTATTGACACCAGCAATTTCTTTTGCCATCCAATTTCAGGATTGGAATATCAATTTTCATGTAGTGTGAGTTGCAATATACAGCATATTGTTTATTTGACTACCTGTTTGAAATGCACTGCATACTATGTAGGGAAAACTGATCAGTTCTTCAAGAATAGACTTTTACAGCATCTAAGGGATATTCATAAGGAAGAACAAAGAAATGCCTTGGCTAATAATGTTTTGCAATTCCCTACACATTCTTTTAATTTTAAAGCCATAGAATGCACCTTCAAAGGAATGAGAGGTAGGGATGTCACTAACTGCATGGAAACAAGTTAAGTTAAGTGGATTGTGAATTTGAGAGCAGACCGTCCACCAGGTTTAAATACTCTAGTTCCATTGAATCCTATTCTAAAAGGAAGATGAGCAGTGATTTGTTAAAGTAGAGGTGTGTCTTGAACCATGAAATGTGATTGGATGTTAGCTGATAGACTCTAAGAAAGAGATGTTGGCCCAAAGGAAAGAAGCTGATTGGTACAACTTGGTTTATTCATGAGGAATGGTTCCCCTCTCATTTACAATCTGAAGAAGGCCAATAGCCGAAAGCGCTTATTGTCTGTAAGAGGATTCTTGTGTTTGAACATTTAACAGAAGAGTTTAATCCTTTAGTACTTTTTAACAGTTTTGTGCTTGTTTTTGTTGATTAAAGAGCTTGGTTTTAATATTATCCATGGTAGTGAGTTTCTGCTCTTGATGAGTGGATGGGTAACCACAAATTTGTCCCTGGGGTTCCACCTGTGTCCTCACTGACAGGGACAACAGGTGCTGATTGGAGTTTATTTTCTGGGGATAAACTATTGGCTAGGCTTGTAAGGGCCCCAGAGCCATTAGCCTAGTAATTTCCTATGATCCTATGATCTTAGGAAGATTATGGATTTTGTAGTGGTGAAATACACGTGATGTAGATGTAATTAAATTTTTAACAAATAAAAAAAGATTGCAAACAGAGAAACTATGGGATTGCAAACAGAGAAACTATGGGGAGTAATGATAATCTGGAATTTGGGAAATGAGAGATGTTCTAGAATACCATATTCTGTACAAATACAGTAAAGATATTGGATATAACGTTAGCAAAAATAGGAAGATTAACCGTTATAGATTTAAAATGGAAAGAACAAGTATATAGAATAAAATGTTATACACTTATACTAATTGTAAAGAAATGGAAAGCTTATTTCATCAATTTTAGACTATGTAGTGATAAATATGAATATTATAATAACAGGAAACTTTAATTGTGATTTAAGAGGCAAGTATAATCAGAAAAGAAATGATATAAGAAAATGTTAGAAGCTGTAAGATGAGGTGAGTTAGCATTTTGGGACAAAAATTCATGGATTTAGAAAAGGTGTATATATAGAACTAAAATAGATTATTTTATTGTATCAGAAGGTTTAGTTATAGGAGAAAGGGGTAGTTGAAATAGGATTTTCTGATCATCTTGTAATATGGCTAGAGATAAAGAAAAACAATGAATATATAGAAATAAGCAAAAGAATAAAAAGGATAAATGAGAAAGCATGGAATGAAAAAGGACAGATTAGTAACAGTTATGGAAATATTATATTACTATGAGAATATTTTATAAAAAATGGTCTGAATGGTGGGTGGTATTTAAGGAAAAATATGAAAAATGTTTTTTACAGAGCAATGTGATGTGAAAAAAGTACAGAAATAAAAAATATAAAATAACATATTATGATACATTAGAAGATTTAGAACATAATGATAGAAAGTACTTTGACAAAGAAAAAAGAATTATAGGCAAGAAATCAAGAAAAAATACAAGAATTGTTATATAAGCAAATATCTTTTAAAACAAGAAGTAGAGTTACCTAAGCAGAATAGTAAAGGAAGATGGTAGTAAAATGAGAGAAATAAAAATGCAAAATGAGAAATAGAAAGAACTCAGGAAAAGGTTATGAATACTGTAGTACAATATGTACAAAAAATGTTTAAAGAAAAAAGAAGATCATGAGAAAACATGAAAAGTAAAAAAGTTAATAGAAATTGAGACTAAGGAGTTGTAAAGAAAGATCTGCATAAAGTATTAGTATGGGTAAATATAAATTTGGCCACAGGATCAGATGTAATAGGGTATAAAAATTTAATGGCTTGACAAAAAATATTTTTTAAAGATTTTGAATGAATGGTTAAATTAAGGTTTTATATATAAAGAACTATGTAGTGGAATACTTAAATTCATATGGAAGAAGGAAGATAGAAGACAATTCAAGCAAAACAGAGGCCAATAGTATTGAATAATAACGATTATAAGATCTTTATGAAAATAATACAAAAGAGATTTGAAGCTAAAATGAAACTATTATGGAAGATAGTATATATAGTATAAAAGGAGATGGGTTGTCAAGAATTATTAATCATAGATAGAGAAATTGTAGGTGATATTATGAATAGAAAAGAAGAAGTGAAAATCATGATAAGAGACCTTAATAAGGCATTTGATACAACTGGACTTGAAATCTTATGGATAATAATGAAAGAATATAATATAATATAAGTGAGAAAGTTAGGAAATTATGTATCTCAGGGTATAGCAATAATAAAGATAAAATTCTTGTAAATGCCCGATTAAGCCAAGAGGTGCATATGAAGAGTGGTGTAGCGCAAGGATGCCCAATGAGTTCTATGTATTTGCATTAATTATGAATGTGACAGTATGGATGCCCAGTGAGTTCTATTCTGTTTGCATTAGTTACAAATGTGACAATATGCAAAATAAATTACAAAATGAAGGAGGCAGGGTATTCCAGTCCTGTTAACATATGCAGATGACATTATAATAATTGCAAAAAGCAAATGTTGAATAAAAGAAGTAATTTGTACAAATGAGTGTCTAGAGATGATCAGGTGGCTTTAAATAAAGAGAAAAGTAAAGGTCTAGGTGATGTATTAAAGATGGGGTACACATTTTACAATAGTTATAACATTTGGAAATGATGTAAGCAGAATTTAATAGGAAAAAAATAGAATAAATAAAAAAACTGTCTTTTCTGGGGAACGTATACATTATCATTAAGAAAAAAAGCTTATTAGGTAAATTCAATACTGATGGGAAAAATAGCATACTTAGCAAGTGTGTTTATGTTGCTAACAGTATTTGAAAATGAATTATTTCAAATATGTTTTTTTCATTTATATTGGGTCCTAGATTAAACTCAATAAAAAGAGGAGGTTTTATGTAAACAAAGAGAAAGGAGGTTTATGGTTTATTAACCCAGTGGTATATGCTGCTTTATTAAATTTGTACAAAGTGTTAAAATGGATAAATGAAAAAGATGAGAGGTTAGTAGTAGAACTGTATAAATATCAGTATGGTAAATTTTGGGGCATGGTGAAAATGAATAAATAGAAAAAGATCGTATAAATAAAAAAGTGAAATGTCAAAAAAAATATTTTGTGAAATGGAAAAATTGATGATATAAAAAGAAAGAAAAGTATGTTATAAGAATGTAATAATAAAACATTTCTTGTAAAACCATGCTAAAATCTAACAGATGAAAAAATAAAAGTATAAAAATAAGAAGCAAATGGTCTCATCAGAAAGTAGAATGTTGATTTTTTTGTGGAGACTGGTAATACACAAATTACCAGTAAAAAGAAATATGCTATATATAAAGTGATAGAATATGTTCACATTATCAAAGGAAACTACTGAATATATATATATTTTTAATGTAAAAGAGTAAGAAAGTTATGGGGAAACTATGTAAAGAAGATTTTTTCAATATAAAAGAAATTGATAAAATAAACATGGATATGATTAAATATGGATATTATAAGAATAGAAAAAAATAATATATTTAAAGACTAGATAAGTTATTTTTATGTCATATGAGTTATATGGAATTAAACAATAAATTAAATTATGTTTAATGGTAAATGGATTTAAGCAACAATATTAAGTCAAATTAGATGGTGGTTATGGAAAAGAAGTGGGGGTCTAATAGGAATATGTGTAAATATATTTGTGTATCTCTATATTTACACATTAGTAAATATTTTGTAAATATGTAACTATGTTGTAAATAAAACTAATCTTTTGTATATAAATAAAGGACACCTACTCTTTTCAATAGGTACAGTGGATGTTTTACATCCACTTGAGTTACCACCAACTCAAACAGAAGGGGTCTTGGTATAACATCTTATCCTAAGGACAACACACTGGGGAATACAGCACCCCCTTATGCTGCAATGCAGTGTCAGTAATCAATCTAATCAGTGTGGGAATAAAAGTCACAGCTTTCAGAACCAAAAGCAAGTGTGCTACCTGTTGCACCACTGACACTGCTAAAGAGCTAGTAGTTCTGGTACTGTTTGTTTCAATGATATGCAAATGGTCCACCACCAGAACTAGAGCCAAGTATGCCTTGTATACCAGTCATAAATTGCCTGTTAGTAGTCTGTAAGAAGCTAGAGTATAGAGCTTAGGTTTTGAGGCAATATGCAAAGGGCATTGTGTTTATGCCCTATATTCTTTTAGTGAGGAACTTCTATGGGCATTCCAGTTGTTGCATGTGTGTCATCAGATACATACCAAAGTGGGCATTATACTCATTAATTGGTCTGATGAATGCTGAGGACAGTGGCACACTGACTTCCTTGGACCTAGATGCCATGCTCTTATTTATAAGTTGAGTGACATAGAATGATTTTCTTACTATCTTAGACACATGCTGTTTGAAAGCCAGGTTGCTATCTACATGATTCCCCAAATCCCTAACTACTGTGTCTGCTTTTAGGGGGTGTTTTATCAAAGAGGCAGTTTCCCTTGGTGGCAACTTCCCAAAAAGTACTATTATGCATTCCATGGCATTGAATTTTAAGCCTCAGCTTTGGCATCAGTCATTTGTGTTAGACCTTCATGTAAGATGGGGGTTTTCTATGATTGCTCCTAGCTTACAATCATCTGCAAATTTGCTAAGCCAGAGACACTTGACATTGGCCTTTACTTCCAAAAAAACAGATGCCAAAAAGGAGCAGACCCAGCACAGAGCCCTGGGAGACTCCACTGTTGACTATCCTTTTTGTGAAGGTGGTTTGTCCAATTCTAACTTCCTGGTTCATGTCTGTGAACCAGCTGGCTATAGACTGAGTCACTTAGGATTTTGTGCCTAATTCTGTGAGATTGTTTACAATACCAGAGTGGCGTATTGAATCAAATTCCTTAGCTAGGTCAAGGTAGGCAGTATGCACTGTTTTGCCCATCATTCATTGCCTTGGTGACCTTCTCAAAGAAGTCCATCCAGTTCAGTAGGCATTACCTGTGTTTGACAAAACCATTCTGGGTTGAGTCCAGTGTCAGAAGGCTTCCTATGTCATTGTTATCACTTCCATGATCATTTGTTCCATGATTTTGCATATGAAACTAGTCAGACTAACTGATCTGCAGTTCCCATGATCCATTGATGGTCTGTCCTTATGCAGAGAGATGACTGCTGCAATCCTCCATTTACATGGCATGAAGAAGGCTATGGCTGAATAGTGACTCCAGTGGCCCTGATAGGTCAAATTGCAGGCTATTTAGGAGGCATCTTGTAATATCAGGGCCCATCAAAGCTGTATTTTTGGCCTTAGTGCATGCATTCAAGAACTGCTCCCTACTGATTCTTGGAGGAGTTTATTTAGGTGGTATTTCCTAGGGGGTTGCTGTGGGTGATAGGGGATAAATTTGGAGCTGAATTTCTCAGTCAGAAGATTTGCTGTATTTTCCTGTTCTGGTAATGTGGCTGTACTTACCAGTAGTTTGACACACTGTTGTTCATAGGTTCTTAGGTAGGTACTAGGCTATTGGTCCTAGGGCCTATATAAGCCTAGCCAAATGGTACCCTGGCTTTTGCCACCCAAGAAAATTATTTTCCTGTGCCCCTGTCAAGCAGAGACATAGAAGTGATCCCCGGGGTGAATTTCCTATCTCCCATCCAATCATCAAGATTTTTCTTGAAGAGTGCTAATGAGGAGCTTTGTTTGATATAGATAGGTAGTTTTGTTCTAGAGTATGGGAAGTCTCTGGGACAGGAATCTATCCCTCCAGCATGTTCTGTTTACTGTGGTGACAAGGTTTAGGTCCCTAGAGTGTGTAGCTCAGAGGGATTGGGATTTCTTTAAGTGGAGCATGTCCAACAGCTCTGGGTTTGACATAGCTTTGTATGTTAGGCAGAGATTGCCTCTGAGTAGGCAATATGTGACAAAGTAAAGCTGGAATTTTTTGAGATGGTCTGCGTAGGGCATCTGTTTGAGGCTGGTAATCCTCTTTGTGAGGTATTTCTGTGGCCTTTCCAGTTGATGTAGATGTCTTGTGAGGTACATACCAAAAGGGGAGTTATACTCTATAATGGGTCAAATTTGTGATGAGTAGAGGGGAACAATGACCTCTTTTTTCCTGGATGAGAAACCTTTTGTGATGAGGTGTGCCATGTAGAAGGATTTCCTGACTATTGTGGCAATGTTATTATCAAAGGAGAGACTACTGTCCACCTGTGTCCCAAGATCTCTTATCACACTTTCGGTGTTGAGTAGACTACCCACAGTGTGGTAGTTCATGGGTACAGAGTTTTTACCAAAATGGATGACAATGCACTTTTTGGCATTGAGCTTGAGGCCATGGCTTTGACACCAGGCATCTGTCTCAGTGAGGCCCTTTTGTAGGATGTCCACATCATTAGGAGTTTTGATTATGGCTCTTAGTTTGCAGTCATCTGTGAACTTTGTTATCCAAAGACCTTCTGTGTTAGCCTGTACTTCAGAGAAGTAGATACCAAACAGGAGAGGACCCAGGACTGAACCCTGTGGTACTCCACTTGTCACTGGTCTGAAGTTGGATTTGGAGTCTGCTACTTTCACAGTGTGGGTTCTGTCAGTGAGCCAGTTGGCAACCCATCCTGTGACATAGGGATTTGTACCTAATTTAGTGACTTTATCTATAATTCCAGAGTGGGGGATGGTGTTGAAAGCCTTGGTGAGATCTAGATGGGCTGTGTGAACCACCTTACCCTCATCTACGCTTTGGTGACCACTTCAAAGAAGTCTATCAGGTTTAGGAGACATGATCTGCCTTAAGTTCTCCTCTTAAGTTGTCTTATTCAGTTTTGATGAGAGAGTTTCTATCTTTTTTGGTATTACACTTCCTTATTTTAACTATGACTTTTTTCTTTTGTCGCACAACCTGTTTAATTTTGGATTCCACTAGGGAGGTTTATTTTTTGGGTTAGTTTTGGGCTTTCTTCTGGTAGGCACAGCAGCTTCTATGCAATCATTCACATAGCTGTACAGAGCATAGGTTGCTCTGTTGTCTGGGTTCAGTGGGGACTGAAATTTTGACATGCTATCCCTTAATAAAAGATAGTTTGCTTTGGAGTAGTTTCTAACGGTTGCAGGGTTTGCCAGTGTTGCAGAACTGATTCTTATATCAAAGGTGACTACTTGATGGCCTTGCTTTCTAGAGAGGACACAACATCGTGGTGGGGGGGGGGGCAGGAGAGGGAGGTGCAGTATTCTCCCATATTTGTGAGTACCAGATCTAATTTGTTTGTACATCTAGTAGGTGCATACACTAACTGGTCCAGGGTGTTTGTGTTTACAAAGTCTAGAAATCTCTGTGCCTGCGAATCTGGGGTCAAACAGTTTATATAGCAGTGACTCAGTAGCTCAATTTGTTAAATGCTCTGTCTATAATACATTTAGATCTGTGTGGCATGGTGGGTTAATGCAGTGGGCTGTAAATGAGAGGGACCTGGGTTTGAAACCTGGCAGATGTGCTTATTTAAATAAGCTCTGTGGCACATGTGATAAGAACTTTGTGCTATAGTGTATATTATTAGACAGGTAGGGGTTCTAATCTCACAATAGGCAAGTATATGTGTGTGTGTGTGTGTGTGTGTGTGTGTGTGTGTGTGTGTGTGTGTGTGTGTGTGTGTGTGTGTGTGTGTGTGTGTGTGTATAAATATATCCCCTTGCAGGAGTAAGGATATGCCTGTATGGCCTATCTGTGTGCAATGGTTATACATTTTTTAATACCTCACTGACCCTCTTCAAGCACAACCTTGAGTGGATGGGAAACCACAAATTTGTCCCAGGGGTTCCACCTGTGTCCCTCATTGACAGGGGCAACAGGTGCTAACTGAGGTTTCCTTTTTGGGGATACACTCTTGGCTAGGCTTGCAAGGGCCCCAATGCCATTAGCCTAGTAACTTCCTATGACCTGGAAGCTTCCTATGATCCTATGATCCTATAGAGGGATAATTGAAGTCCCTAATGAGCATAGTATTTGGTGGTGAGTATGTACAATAGGTCTAAGTATGAGCTCTGGGTTTCATGGCACATAGAGGGTGACCTATATCTTGCTAGGATATGATATGGGGCTGTCTCTATGGTAATCTGAACATTGATGAACTCCAGTGTGTTATCCTGTTTAACCAACCTAGAAGTATACTTGTTTTTGATGTATACGCAGATGGAGACACCTCCATATTTAGTCCCTGCCTGTGCAGTCTATATCTGTGGAAGGCATTAAATCCTTGCACTGCTGGGTACTCTTTGTGGCTTTAAACCAGGTCTCAGTAACTGCACAGGTGTCTGCATCCTCCTTCTTGTATGACTACTGGCATTGAACTGTAACACCTTTAGATTCAGTACAGGCATCATTTTCAAATATAGGTGCTTAGGATTTCCCTCTCTCTTCCCCCCTTGGCTGACCTGGTATGACTTAGTGTAAGTTTCTTAATTGTATGGATCTTTTACTGTTTTTTGTGTAACTGAATGACCTGCAGCTAAATTCTGGTTCTGCACAGACTGCTCTATTTTTTTCAGAGGCTCTATAAGTAGCTAGTGACTTTACTGAATTTCTGTGGTAATATTTGTGTTTAAACTGAACCTGTACCTAGAGAAAGTGTATAATCAGAGCTCCTCCTTGCTGCATGTGTTTTTAATGTTTAAATTGCACACACACATTGAAGAAGTGCTTTTATGACTTGAATAACTTGGGCTAGCTATACCTGAAGTGCTTTTACTGGCAATTTTCCAGTTGTACAATTGTGAATAATTGATTTAGTTTTCTGGTATAGCTTTAAAATCTGGCCAGTGCTTATTTACTGCATTTCTCTCTTGCTTTGGTTTCTTATAAATCTTAGTTCATTCTGAAGTATGCTACTTTACCCCACCAAACCTTTCTGAATGCATTATTATATAATAACTGCCTGTTGTTGCCTTCATGCTTACCCTAGAATTTCTGCTTTTCTCTTTTCCTAGTTGAACTCTACAGTTCCCTACAAAACGGTGTCTACAGGACTGCAATCAGTTTCTCTCAACATTTAAACAAAGTAGGTTACACACAAAAGCATTTGTTGCTTTCACTTTCACAGTGCTTTGTAATTAAGCAGGTCACCATATTGGTCAGCCATAGGGTTCTTTGTTTCTACTTGAGTAGTTGCCTCCTTCCCCTGCAACTGAAGTAAATTGACTTTTACATTAAGAGCTGTAATACTTACCTTATAGCTTTAGGACACCTTAGGAAACCTTGCTCCCTGCCCCCAGTAACTCTAAATTTATAGTACTATAGCCACTCCCCACTTTCTAGATCCTATCTGCTTTCATCTGGGATAATTCCACCCACCCCCATTCTACTACCTACATTTTAATAGCACCTATTAGCTTTCATCTGGCATTCTCCCATCCCCCAGTACCTTTACCTCACCACTCTATCTTCTGGTGTTGCATCACCAGGTAAAACAGTTCCTTCACTCACTAGCTGAATCGCATATAATGATATACTCCTCTTTACTACCCCTCTTGTTCACACCATACCTCCTTACCTTGTATGAAAACCAGTTTCTCACGGGATTTCAGGTCCCAAAAGGCCATACTATCACCCCAGCTGTAAATCCTTCCACCTTCAACCATACTTACAGTACCAGATCCTATCCAACATCTTGTTCAGTCAATCAACATCTCAACCCCAGGCACATTAGCTCTAGATCCAAACACTACCACACACTAATAAACAAATTCCTGAAGTTCATCACCAAGTATAGACTCAACCTAATACTTGGTGGTGATATTCACCCAAACCCTGGCCCACTCACTTCAGATACACATACTCCCTCTACTTGTAATCTAAGCTGCAAACCTACAATTAATAGGCCAACCAACTCTCTCCTAGTCTGTCATCTCAATATTAGAAGCATTAATAACAAGGTACATGAATTGCATGCACTTCTGGATGTCCACTCCCCTGAGATTCTCTGTTTATCTGAAACCTGGTTAAAACCTAACACTAAAGACAATGAAGTGTTACCACCTGGGTACAACATACACAGGCTGGGAGGAAGGGGGACTCTATAAATCTGAGTTGAATGTCACCATAGATGTAATACAACCTCCTCAGATTAATAACTCAGAGATTCTTGCCACCAAATTGCAACTTAATAAAAATAAATGCATTAATATCATCTGTATGTACATTCCCCCCAGGTAACAATATATCTACATTTGAAGATATCCTGCACTGGCTATCATGTCACTACCCCCAAGAAACCCTACTACTTGGAGACCTTAACATAGACTGGGGCACCTGTTCCTAGAATCCCCAACCACCCATATTAAGCTTCATGCATTTACACAAATCATATCCACCCCTACCAGGATAGGTAAACCCAACCAAAAAGAAAGTATACTTGACTGGGTACTCATAAACAGTCACCCCCAACTGTACACCTCTGGTACCCTCCTTAATGGCCTAGCGATCACCTTCTCACATATGTAATTAAGCACAAAACCATTAATTCCCAACAACCCTTACTCAGAAAGGTTAGAAACAATAAAAACTTTGACCCTGCCAAATTCCAACAAGAACTAAACTCATGTAATTGGTCTATTCTAAAACACCTCCTTAGAGGAAGCAGTAGCATACTTTAACAACAAATTCCTTGAGATCCTTGATTTGCATGCACCTGTTAGTTCAAAGAGAACCAAGGCAAAACTGCACCATGGCTTTCTATAAAGTCTAAACTCAAAATTTTAGAAACAAAGCATGGGCTTTATGCGTTCTTCTAAAGACCCTCAAGATCACATTAAATACAGGCAATCCAGGAACAAAACCAAAAATCTATTTTACAAGAAAAAACAATACTACTGTAATTTACAGACAGTAAATCAAAATAACCCTCAGAAGTTTTGGGCAGGTTTAAATAATCTACTACATCCTGGACAAACTTCAACCCCAATCCCTGCTACTACTATTGATAAAACCCCTGAAGATGTTTCTGATAGTTTTAACCAATTCTTTACTGAGACAATTCAAGCCCTAGCTAGCCAACTACCTCCTAGCTCCCCTGGTCCTGAAAGTAGCACCCCTAGAAACCTACTTGCGTTCAGCTTCCAACCAGTCGCCATTTCACTTATCCGTACCTTGATGAAAAAATTAAAACCCACTACACTTTCTGCTGATCAACTCCCAACCGAGTACCTACAAAAATCAGCTGATGCTATTGCTTGCCCCGTCTCAATACTAATCAATCGAACCATAGTAGAAGCTAAAATTCCCACCATCTGGAAAATATCCTATGTAATCCCACTTCACAAAGGAGGCAGCTCTACTGAATTCTCCAATTATAGGCCAGTAGCTATACTCTCTCCACTTGCAAAGATTATGGAAAAATGTATTCATAGACAACTCATGCACCACCTAATCCAAAATCGCCTTATGGCAGACACTCAGCATGGCTTCCGTCCTCATCACAGCACTACTTCAGCCCTCCTAGCCTTTACTAACACCATAAACCATAATCGCAACAATAATTATATATCCTCAGCCCTCTTTTTGGATCTTTCCAAGGCATTCGATATGGTTGATCACCAACTTTTAATCCACACCCTGCAAACATTCTGTCTAGATACTGGAGCCCTCCAATGGTTTCAATCCTACCTGAATGGTCGACAGCAGGCTGTCCTCTGGCAGAACAAACTCTCTAACCTTCTACCTAACACCCTCGGAGTACCACAAGGCTCTATACTAGGGCCCTTGCTGTTCTCCATCTTCATTAATGACCTTTATACTGTCATCCCAAAAGTCAGCTGTATCCAATATGCTGATGACTCTACTCTGATTTGCTCATCCACATCTGCAGTAGAGTTATGGTCAGCTCAGACCACCTTTAATACAATAGAAAACTGGCTTTCTGAACATCGCCTGATCCTAAATCCCAAAAACTAAAAATGCTGTTATTTTCACCAACACGTAGGTCTACTGCTTTCACCTTTACCATAAAATCAAATGATCGCACAATAATCTCCCCTGACCCATCTACAAAACTATTAGGTGTCATCATAGACAATGATCTAAAATTTGACCTACATGTTAACCAAACTATCAAAACCATCAATAAAAAACTAGGGTCACTTTACAGAATAAAAGCCTTCCTAACCCCTCCAGCTAAAATTGCCATAGCTCTCTCTCACCTTCTTTCAACCCTTCTGTATGCATCCCCTCTACTCTCAAATTTGAACAAGACTGTCCTTAACAAACTCTCAATTTGCTACAACCACATTGCCAGGTTTGCCACTGGGCTGCCTTTTAGGACACATCATTGCATCAATCTAAATCAGCTTGGTTGGCTTGAACTACCCAGCCTAATCCAGTATAACCAACTGATTATGGCCTATAAAATCCTCTATAATCCGGACAATACTCCTGCACTTAAAAATATTATCACCCCCTATAACAATCCTAGACCGCTTTGATCCTCTAACAAACTACTAATTCAGATTAGCAAAATTAATAACACAGCCGGTGATTCTCTCTTTGCAAACTCTGTAAGTAGATCCTGGAACTCTCTTCCAGCTGATATTACCTTACTTTCCACCTTAGGTCAATTTAAAACTAGACTCAAACAACATTTGTCACTTAACTGGCTATGTCAATGTATCAAGCCTGGCTAACTCTCTGTAGAATGTGTAAAAATCTGTTAACCAGTTTACTGTGTAATTTAATTTAATCCTGACTTGTGCTCAGGATTAACTGTAACCTGTGGAACTTGTTTAACTTGCTTACTTATGTAATCTCTGTAAAGAGTCTGTTTGTAATATGTAATGCTGGTATTATGTAATGCTGTATCTGCTTACCCTTGGAGCTTTTCTCCCCGGGCCTCCGCTGAAAATGGACATGCATCCAGTCGGACTATCCCAGTCAACAAATGTAAAATAAATAAATAAAAAATAAAATAAATTTTTGGGGCAGATTTTGCTATGCTGGAAGTTTTGCCAATTTGACATTGCCTAAAAAAGGCTCTATGAGGGTGAACAATGTTTTAGCCAATATTCGAAAACCTTGAGCAGACAGGTGCAGATCATCCTTGGGAAAGCAAAGTGGTTTTGTAAGCATGTCTTCCCATGCTGACAAATATTGTATCCCCTTAGAAAGATACCAGAACTAATCCTATTAAAGTCAATCATTCTCTGCTTGTATTGTAGCATCATCCCTGGTGAAGGTAGAATGCTGCTTAATACTACGCACATACCAACCTGAGGCACATAGCTCAAGAGTTCCATAATATCTCTCTTCATTTGGTCTAGGGAGATACTTCTCAGGTAATTTACACCTACATGGACTATGACTGAATTATACTGGTACCAGTGGTGCAATGACTTAAGTGCATGTGTACTTTGGCAAATCTTGGCCCATGATAGGCAACTAACTTTTATTTTCTCCTTTTTCAGCTTGGTGAGTGGGGTGACAGTGTGTTTTACAATGGAGTCCCCTATGACTAGAGTCCTGCGTAGTGTATTGACTAGAGTCCTGGGTAGTGTATAGGCTCACATTATGGCCTGGGTCATTGAGGGTCCACTGAATATAGCTGTATGTGCAGTGTTAGGTGGTGTTCTGTTGAGTGTTTTTAGATCTGCTGAAAGGCCTTTGGGGTTTGGGAAGATTGCAGTTAAATATCTTAGCATAAGTAGGTCTATGTGTGGAGTGTGCACTTTGTGTGATATGTGTAACATGTGTACCTTTGAAACCATATTGTTATTATGAGTGATTGTATGCAAGAATTTTGCCTCCAGAAACATTGCATATATACATCTCTCACATACTGCATTTGTTTCTTTGAAGAATAAATGGCTGTCAATGAAGATTGAACAATTGTTACATTGTTTTAATATTCCCATATCCACCAAACTGACTGCGGAGAAATTGGAAAAGTGCATATTCATGATGTCAGGACCTTTATTGTGTGAGCTAATAGGGTGTGGTCAATGAGGGGTTAATAGTGGGTGGACAAAGGGTGCTTTTGGGACAAGAGACTAAACTAGGCTATATAAAACTAAATTCAAAGGGCAGTGCTCCTCAACACACAAATTATCTGCTCTATGCTACTCAACACACAAAGTAGTTGCTCTACACTCATCGAGTTACTGGTACAGTTTCAGAGGAGGTTCTATATAGAAAATGTGATTTCTAACTGTCTCTGTCTATATAAGGCATTACCAACTATTGCTGTATGATGAGCAGTAGGTGTACAAATGTTCTAAATTTACACAGGCACGTAAAACACAAGAAATTAGCTTCTAAGCTCTCTGGCCAATAAAACAACTGCACTTACAAATTTCTTATGTGTTTCCCAACTCATATAGACCAGGTCCCTGTCTACTGCCTCTTGAAGGAATATTCTAACCCTTTTAATGTAAAAACATAAAACAGATTGCTTGAGAGTGTAATGTTACCACAAAACAATTAAACAAACTAAGTTAAGTACAGAAATAAAAAAGTAAAGCAAAAATAAAGCAGTAACACATTAAAACAGTCAACTGAAGTACAGAACAATAACATAAATCTCTTATCTGCCAAGGAAGGACCAGGATTAATTCATGACCCTGTCAGAGTGTGGTGAGGACATCAATCAGATAGCAGTTCTTGGAAAATGAGCAGGAGACAATTTGTTGTAAGAGAGGTTTATCTTGAGAACAATAATGGTTTGCTGAGTGAGCACTCAGTATTATGTATATACTGAAAACAGGGAAAAGTACTTAAATAGCTTGCATAACAAACAATAACAATGAAAGATGGGAGGGACTTTGGAAGTCAGGTTACCATAAAGAGCAGAAGACAGAGACACAGCCTTTTTAAAAACACAACAGAAAAAGGGTGGGAGGGTTAGGGATCAATTTAAGCTGCAAGAAGTAGAATAGCTAGAGAGGGATCCAATCAAGTAATGCCTGTACTGAAGCTCTGGTCCTGTGACTCTGAGATACAGGCCAATGATCCCAGGTAGGTATGAATTTCAAAAACTTTAACTTAATACCTCAGTGAGGGGTTAGGGTTGAAACAAAGAATGGGGGAAAACAGTAGCAAAGTAAACTGAAGGGTGCTGGAATGCAGCTTTAAGCAAGCAAATGATAAGCAGAATATGACTCTAGCAGCAAAACTGTAATATAAACAGCTTTAAAAACACTGACGCACCAGTCCTGGATCAGAATTCAAATACTGCCACTACTGTAATCCTAGCATAGACTAATGTACCCGACTATGTAGAAATTTATCAGTAATGCTTTTTATGAAAAACAAATATAGTAATTAATGACTAAATTAGGTTAAAATCTGTCTGTAGTTCATACTTCTGCCACAACTGTGAATGAATCTGCAAGACTAAGGCCCTAGTCAGGGTTCAAATTCAAACAGCCAGCTATTGCAAGGAATTCTAATTATGGGACTAGAAGTAAATTATAATGTAAAAATAATACTATGATCTTGCAGCATTACACAATCTTCCCACATCTATAAATGAAGCTACTAGACAAAGGCCCCAGAACAAACTAAAGCAATGCAAACATATAACTCTTTTGGCCTATAAAATGGAAAAAAGCATAAAAGTACAAAAAAGTCACCACACAGCTCACTATAAGTGCAACTTAAAATATTTGAGCAGAATATAAAGTCTTTTTTCCCTTTCCACACTTCTCAGTGACTTCAAAATATATATGTGTGTGTGTGTATATATATATATATATATATATATATATATAGAGAGAGAGAGAGAGAGAGAGAGGTTCATAGGTTGGTACTAGGTTATCAGCCCTAGGGCCTATACAAGCCTAGCCATAACAATTCCCTGGCTATTTCTTCCCAGAATATTTGCTTTTCTGGTCCCCTGTCTAGCAGGGTGACTGACATGATCCCCGAGGTGAATTTCCTATCTCTCATCCAATCGTCAAGGTTCCTTTTGAAGAGGGCTAAAGAGGAGCTCAGCTTGACATGTATGGGCCGTCTATTCCAGAGTATGGGGAGTCTCTGGGTCAGGAACCTATCCCTCCAGCATGTTTTGTTCATTGTGATAACCAGGTTTAAATCCCTGGAGCATGTGGCTCTGAGGGATTGGGATTTCTTTAAGTGTAGCATGTTCAACAGCATTGGGTTTGACACGGCCTTGTATGTTAAGCAGAGATCACCTCTAAATAGGCAATATGCAGCAGAGTATAGCTGGAATTTTTTTAGATGGTCAGCATAGGGCATCTGCTTTAGGCCTGTGATTCTTTTAGTGAAGTATTTCTGTTGCCTTTCCAGTTGTTGCAGATGTCTTGTGAAGTACATACCAAATGGAGCATTGTACTCTATAATGGGTCTAATGAGGGGTGAGTATAGTGGGACAATGACCTCCTTTTTTCTGGATGAAAGCCCTTAGTGATGAGGTGTGCCACATAGAAGGATTTCCTGACTGCTGTGACTATGTGGTTATCGAAGGTGAGACCACTGTCCACCTGTGTCCCTAAGTCCCTTATCACACATTCAGTGTTTAGTGTACTGCCACTTATGTGGTAATTCATGGATACATGTTTTTTTCCCAGAGGGGATAACTATACATTTCATGGCATTGAGCTTGAGCCCATGGCTCTGACACCAAGCATCTGTTTCTGTAAAGCCCTTTTGTAGAATATCCACATCATTTGGGGATTCAATAATGGCTCCCAGTTTGCAGTCATCTGCGAACTTTGTTAGCCAGTGTCCCTCATTACTGACCTGTACTTTAGAGAAGTAGATGCCAAACAAGAGCGGTCCCAGGACTGAACCCTACGTTACTCCGCTTGTCACTTGTCTGGAGCTGGATTTTGAGTCGGCTACTTTTACAGTGTGGGTTCTGTCAGTAAGCCAGTTGGCAACCCATTGAGTGACATAGGGATTAATGCCCAGCTTAGTAAGTTTATCTATGATTCCAGAGTGGGGGATGGTGTCAAAGTCCTTGGCGAGGTCCAGATTGGCTGTGTGGACTGCCTTACCCTCATCCACAGCTCTGGAGACTGATTCGAAGAAGTCAATCAGGTTGAGGAGACAAGATCGGGCCTTTACGAAACCAAACTGGGTGGGGTCCAGTGTTTGAAGGTTGCCAGTGTCTTTGTTTATAACTTCCATGATAATGCATTCCCTGGCTTTGCAGATCAGGCTCACCAGACTGATGGGATAATAGTTCCCAGGATCCAAGCTGGATCCCCCCTTTTGGAGTGGGATAACTGTAGCTGTGCGTCACTTTCTGGGCACAAAGCCTGAGGTGAGCCTATGATTAAACATGACACTTAGATGAGGTGCCAGTTCATTTTGTAGTTCATGTAGTACACAGCCCAGGATGTCATCTGGTCACATGGATGCTGTATTCTTAGCTTTGGAGAGTGTGTTTTTTACCTGTGTGGCCATGATTACCAGAATTTGGCAATCTTTTGGTATTGAGATGGGCCCTTTAGGGGGTAAAGTTGGCACTGAATCGATCTGCCAGGATATTGGCAATATCCTTGGGATTAGTATTTTTAATGTCATTCTGTTGTAGCTCAGAGCAGATCTGAGGAATTCCATTTAGATTCTTGACATAACTTAAGAATGCCTTGTGGTTGTCCTTGGAATCCTTGGCAATTTTATTTTTGTAAGTAGCTTTGGAGGATTTTATGAGGGATCTCAGCTTCTTACTGAGGCTGGTAAGGAAAAAAGAGAAAGATACATATGTATGTATATGTATATGTATATATAAATATATATATATATATATATATATATATATATATATATATATATATATATGTATATATATATATATATATATATATATATGTCTGTATGTATATATATATATATATATATATATATATATATATATATATAGTGTATATATGAGCGTGTGTGGAGTATGCATTAGACAGTATGTATTATGTATTCAGCATGGCTTCAGACCAGGCCATAGCACTACAACCATCCTCTTCCCCTTTATGGACACAGTCAACAGAGCCCTTGATGCCATCAAAATAGTTTCCACCATCTTCCTTGTCCTTTCCAAAGCATTTGACACTGTTTCTCACTCTTTACTCATTATTCAACTCTCTAGGCTCATACTGTCCCCCCCACTCTAAACTAGTTCTCTAGTTACTTAAAAGATAGGCAACAGGCTGTCAGATGTCATAACTCCTTCTCTTTTTTCCTTAACACCCCTACCAGAGTTCCCTAAGGCTCCATACTTGGGCCACTATTATTCAGCATATTCATAAACAATTTCAATAAATCTCTAACTTAAGGATCTCTCATTCAATACACAGATGATTCTACTATTGTCTGCTCTGTCAACTCTATCTCTAATCTACTCCAACTAAATAAAAATACTTTCTCCACCACTGAATCCTGGATTCACGACAAACACCTAGCTCTAAACCCAAATAAAACCAAAATCATAATATTCACCCCTAAGAAAACTACCCCCCACTGCCAGTCATGAGGAGACAGGTGATCCACTGTGGCAACCCCTAACCAGGAAAAGCCAAAAGAAGAAGAAGAAGAAGAAGAAGAAGAAGAAAACTACCCCTTAAATAAATCTGAATTCACCATGTACTCTGATAGTAAGTCTATAAACGAAGTCATCACTGACGCAAAGCTCCTTGGAGTCGCTTTCAATGAACACATGAAATTCGACATGCATATACAACACAATATTCGCAAAACACACCTTAAACTTGGAATCCTCTATAGACATAATCACTGCCTAAGCCCAACTGCAAAAATTACTCTTGCCACTAATTACCTATTACCCTTTGTCTTTAGGTTCATAGGTTCATAGGTTCATACTAGGCTATCTGCCCTAGGGCATTTATATGCCTAGCCAGAATGTGTTTGGCTTTTGCCACCCATTTTAAATGAATTTTGCTATGCCCTTTTTCGAGGTTAGTATGCTCTGCTTCTGTCTAACAGTGACACAGAAGTGATACCCGGGGTAAACCTACAATCTCCCATCCACTCATCAAGATTCCTCTTGAAGAGAGTCAATGAGGGACTCTGCCTAACCTGGACTGGGATTTTATTCCAGAGTGAAGGGAGCCTCTGGGTTATGAATCTGTCCCTCCAGCATGTCCTATTTATTTCAGTGCTGAGGTTCAAGTCTCTCGAGCGCGTAGCTCGATGGGATTTGGATTTTCTGAGGTGCAGCATGTCCATTAATTCCGGGTTGGACATGGCTTTATACGTCAGGCACAGATCACCTCTGAGCAGGAGGTATGCCACTGAGTAGAGCTGGAGTTTCTTTAACCAGGCAGCATATGGCATCTGTTTGAGCCCTTTGATCCTCTTGGTGAGGTACTTTTGGGGTCTTTCCAATTGCTGCAGGTGTCTGGTGGGGTTCATCCCAAAAGGGACATTGTACTCAATTATGGGCCTGATGAGGGATGAGTAAAGAGGCACAGTGACCTCCCCTGATCTAGATGTGAATCCCTTCATGATTAGGTGGGCTATATAAAATGTTTTTCTAACCACTTTGGCCACGTGGTTGTCAAATGAGAGATTGCTATCAACTTGGGTACCCAGGTCCCTAATTACTTCTTCCGTACTTAATGGATTACCACCTATGTGGTAATTTGTGGGCACTTTGTTTTTGCCAAAGGGGATGACTATACACTTTTTGGCATTTAGCTTGAGGCCATGGCTCTGGCACCAGTTGTCTATTTCTATGAGGCCCTTTTGTAGGATGCTTGCGTCAGCTGGAGAGTCGATTATGGCGCCCAGTTTGCAGTCATCTGCGAACTTGGTCAGCCACAGTCCTTCCGTGTTAGCCTGTACCTCCGAGAAATATATACCGAACAAGAGAGATCCCAGGACTGAACCTTGTGGGATGCCACTTGTAACTGGTTTGGAGTCAGACATGGCTCCAGCAATTCTAACCTGTCTGTCCTTGAGCCCATTTGCATCCCATCTAGTGACATAGGGGTTTATATTTAAGCTGGTGAGCTTATCTATAATGCCCGAGTGGGGTATTGTATCAAAGGCTTTTGCAAGGTCCAGGTAGGCTGTGTGGACCACCTTGCCCTCGTCAATGGCCTTGGTGACTGTTTCAAAGAAATCGACCAGGTTTAAGAGGCAGGATCTGCCCTTAACAAAGCCGAACTGGGTAGGATCCAGTGTCTGTAGGTCCCCAATATCTTTATTTATGAGGTCCATGATGATCCTTTTCATAGCTTTGCAGACCAAGCTAGTCAGGCTTATGGGGCGATAGTTTCCAGGATCCGTTGAGGCACCACTTTTGTGGAGAGGGACCATTGTTGCTGTACGCCACTCTTTGGGTACATATCCTGTAGTAAGGCTGAGATTGAACAGTAGTTTTATGTTTGGGTTTAGTTCTTCTTGGAGTTCATGTAGGACGCAGCCCGGGACACCGTCTGGTCCCATTGATGCTGTGTTTTTTGCTTTGGAGAGGGCGGCTCTTACCTGAGCATCTGAGATGTCAGGGGGGCAGCACTCTGCTGGGATAGATATTTGCCCTTTTAGTGGGGAAGGGGGGGAGGAGTTTGCGCTGAACCTGTCAGCTAGGATGTTGGCAATATCTGTGGGTTCGGTGTATTTTTTGTCATTTTGGACTAATTCTGAGCATATCTGGGAATTCCCACCCAGGTTCCTAACATAACTAAAGAAAGCCTTGTGATTATCCTTAGTGTCCTGTGCAATTTTTCTCTCGAAACTGGCCTTAGACGATTTGATGAGTGCCCGTAGTTTTTTGCTAATACTGATCAGAGATGCCTTCCCTTTTTGGGATTTTGCTCTATCATGTAGTAGCTTCCTCCTTCTATTGTATAGTTTGTTTATGGCTGGGGTCCACCAGACAGGATGCCTAACCTTGGAGGATTGGGTCTTGGTTTTATTTGGGATTGCATGATCCATGCATTCCTGAAGGTGTTCATAGAATGCGTTTATAAAGGATTCTGCAGTCTGGGCCGTATTTTCCACAGGCCCGGGGGCTTTGAAGGATTTCACCTCGGTTTTGAGGAGTGTGAAATTTGCTTTAGAGAAGTTTTTCACTGTGGTTTTCTGGACAGGGGCTGGGGTCGGGATGTGAATATCTAGTGAGATTAGTTTATGGTCTGATCTTACCAGTGAGGGATACACTTCTGGTCTGGAGCATAGAGACCCCATGTTGGTGATGATCAGGTCCAGTATGTTTTCCCCTCTTGTGGGAGTGGCAACAAGTTGTTCCATAGCATTTGAGTTTATAAATTCTAGGAACCTTTGGGCTAGGGTGTTGGAGCTAGAGTAATGCTCCCAGTCTATGTTTGGGTAGTTGAAGTCAGCCAATATAATGGTGTTTGGAGAGACTTTCATATTTTCCAGTGTTCTCAGGAAGGCCGAGTGGGGTTCCTGGGTTTGGGAGGGTGGTCTGTAGCAGGCTATAAACTGGAAGGCAGTTTTACCCACTGTTAGTTGCACATGGATGGTCTCTGATGCTTCGTGCTGTGCCACCAACCTGGAGGTGTGGGTATCTTTGACGAATATTGATACTCCCCCTCCTTTTGTGGTTCGATCCAAATTTTGGGGCCGAAAAACATGGTATGAGGTATAACCTGGTAGTGCTGGGGTGCTCTCGGGAGCCTTGAACCAGGTTTCTGTTACTGCACAGATATCGATGTTCTCCATGCTAAGGAGAGTTTCGAGTGCGTGCATCTTGAGGTTTAGAGCTCCTCTACTTACTGATATCTAAAGCTCTATTAAATCTAAACTTGAGACAAGCTACAATAAAATTGCCAAATTCACAACCATCTCCAAATATTCCCTCCATCACTGCTGAGCTCTTAAGTCTCTGAAATGGCTAGAACATCCAAACCTTCAAAACCTTGCAAAAAAGGGACCATTCAAATAAATGGCCAACTCAGACTTATTATAAGTAAGTCCATTCTTTTTGTCCATTCAGTTTCTATATTCTGAATTTCAAATAATTGCCTTTCCTTTACCCCTTTATTTCTTTTGGATTTCATTCAATTTTTGCTTTTAGTAGTAGAAAGGGCATAATGGCACATAACCCTTCATATTTTAAATAGATTATATAACATATGGATAGCAGTTTAACAGCTATTTATGTTTTCTGACTTTTACAGGGATAGTATTTAGATGCATATATCCCAACCTGCAGGCATCAAAAGTAGATACAAAGGCTCTTGAAAAACAGGTACTTCCAACCAAAACAGTAGGAACATAATTAGCATAAAAGTTGCTTATAAAACAGCACCTATCTCCATCCAGTTTCAGAAGTGTGGGATACTACACAGAAGCATAACTTTAGCTAAAAATAAGAAACTTAACACAAAAATATAAGCATACTACCAAATACATAGGGTAAGATCTGTAGACTTTAATTAATGATATTACAATATTACAAAAAGTCTATCTTACATAGTCATTAATTTCTGGTTCTATAAAAATGAGATGTAACGAATGGGTGTTCTTTCTTTAAACTATTGTCATCACCAGAATGTTGGTCAAGTATTCTGGTTCCATTGTATTAAATAGCATCAAAATCATGCCTAGGGTTGGAATTTATAAAATCATGTAAAGGGGCAAGTCAAGCCTGAAAACAGGAAAGGACTTCCAAAGTAAGGATAGTTATTCAGAAAATCACGTCAAGGGGTAAAATGAGCCTGAGAGTAGGAATGTACCTCAAAAATAGGCACAAATGAGATGTCTATTTATATGGGTGTATGATATTACATTGAAAGCTAGATATGTTGACATACAGACAATTAAAACTTACACATCAAACCTTGTCATCAACTATGCAGGTGGTTGAGATTCAGCTCATCAGAATTATTTACGGAAAAGCAAGTGAATCCCTGTCAGCACACCTCAAAATGTCTGATGCTGTCATAAACTACCAATGCACCACTAACATTGTGAACTTGACCAGAATGTAATGAAAATCAGACAGCTAATTACACAGTCCCTAAGTAAGGTATTGTTCAAATTAAATCTCCCCAATATGTCTCATCCATCATCCATCCAAAAATACAATAGAAACTAAACAAGAAATATAAGCAGGTATCACAGAAAAATACCCAGCTACAACCAACTTTGACCAGTTAGAACTGGCTAGTTAACACAGCAAACTGCACAGCTATATAACAATGTTAGTAATGCAAACTAACACTGGTCTTTAACACAATAGGTTACAAAAGAAACAGTGCAATTTGATAAATAAAAGAATCAAGTAGCTCAACAATATTAAACAAGAGACACAGGTAGATCATATAATAGATAAAAGAGTAAATACAATTGCGTAGTTAGCCTAGTACAGTGTTATAATAAAAGCCTTTCCTTACCTTATGGTTGTAAACTAAAATAATGAGCAAAAAGGTCATGCAGACAAACCAATCAGTAAAAACAACACGAAAAATCTAGCCAGGCTAAAGTTTCCACTATGTGATTCCTTAAACCTCTTGTATTAGAGGCACATAGGATATATGCAAATGGCCCCTTAAACACATCAGGTGTTTCAGCTTTATTGCAGTTCTGAATGCTCATGACTTTTTTGTCTTTTTAAGTCTGTAATGGACAAATTCAGGTCAATAAAGTCAAACCCCTACACAGATTGCTTACAACCCACAAACACTACTTATGAACTTCAAATTACCATAAACAAGATAAATTATGAATTCATAGCCTGCTATAGGTCACCTTCTGTGTACGTGAAAGATCATAATAGATTTGTAAGTGTGCTTATTGAACTATCAATAAAAATACCTTTTTTTGATGGGTGAATTCAACTATCAGTGGATTAACTGGAGTACCTCTGCCACAATGGTGTGTGCCACAAAGGTTGGGCACACCTAAAGATTCTTATACTTAGTAAATGTTAACTCCCTTGCACAAAAGCCTGCTAAGGATCAACATCTTCTTGTGTTCATCCTCAGTAACATCGCACCTGTTTGCACTACTTCTACAGTATTGTCATCTCTAGTCAAATCAAATCAGAAGTCAGTAATCATCTCCTTCAGACCAGCTAAGCCCACTACAACAAGCACATCCAAATGCATGGACTTTAAAAAGGAAACCCTATTAAAGTTATAAGAAAATCCCTAAGAATTCTAACCTCTACATAGCCTCAGCCTTCACTTCCAAAGATTTTTAATTCTACCTAACAAATTGCATAAACCAAGCTGTCTCAGTCAGAACCAAATTAATATTTGTTTGAATATCAGCGTTAATAAGATCCATAGTAGAAAAAGCTAATTAAGCACTGTAACAAAATATATCTAATGACTGTATCAGAATGATCTACAAAATTCTGAAAGTTACAATAAGGAAGATCACAGCAGAATATGAAGCAATATTAGCATTTAAAGCCAAGGATAATCATAAATTATTTTACTTCATCATATGATTTACAATATAACACACAATAATGGTTTGAATTATTTAATAATAATAATCACTTCAGCCTTATACATATCATTAATCTACTTTCAAGTAAATTTAGTGCCAGTTTGATACTACAGTCACTGAAGTTCCAGGAATTTCCAAGTCCCCTCCCCCCAAAAATTATTTTGGAGCATGTCTTAACTGCATTGTCTAAAGCTACAAATACCAGCACTATTGGCCTCCAGCAACATTTCAGCTTACTTGATCACCAGTACTAAGCACCCCCTCTCTGAACCCACCTAAAACTGTTCATCTTAAGCATGAGGCATGATCCTGAGTTATAGAAAATGGCTTTCATTATGGCTGTCTACAAAAGGGGCCACATCTCATGTTCTGGAAACTATAGACCCATCAGCCTAACAATCTTAATTTGAAAAGCCATGGAACATATTATATCTGATTTCATAATCTTTGATATAAAACAAAATCATATTGCTTTAGACCCACAACACTATGGTTTAGTCAAAGGGAGTTCAGGTCTAGTTAATGCAGTTAACTTCTTCAAGAATGTCGATGAAGATGTAATGAGCAGTCATGCAATTCATGCAGCTTACATGGATCTGGCCAGGCCTTTGACAAATTCTACATGCTGGAATTATAAATTAGCTTTGCAAACCAGGAGGCAGGATCTGTCCTACGTGGGTGGGTATCAGCCACGTGATTATGCTTCATGGACTGATTCAGCCTTGTAAACTATATGAATATATGAGTAAATAAATCTGTTGGAACTAGTAAGTTAAAGTATATACCAAGTAGTGCACCAAGATGAAACAAGAGACACAGGTGGATCATAAAATAAGGGAAATATAGGTAAAAAAGCAGAGAAATTATCTTAGTTGTTGTTGTTGTTGTTGTTTGTCTTTCGGCTTTTCCCGGTTAGGGCTTGCCACAGTGGAACTCTGGTCCGCTAATGATTGGCAGTTGGTTTTTATGGTGTCGAGTTACCAGCCCCTCGCCCAACCTTCAACAAAAGCACACCCATTCAACGCATGTCTTTCGAACGCCCACTTGTAAAGCAGTATAATAAAAATGTTTTCACAGATTGTAGTTACAGGAAAACTGGGAATGTTTACCTGATTTAAGATCTTGAAATAGGAGAATGAAAAGTGATGCCCACTGGCTACTATGTAACGTGGACTAGAATGGTGCACAGTGCATCTAGTCAGTTCCCAGGTAAAACATGGACTTGATTAAGTAAGTCTTTCTTATAGTAGAGGCACTTGGTAGCACAGCTTACTGCAGCTCTGCTCAAACTATCACAAGGCCAATCTACAATCTTCAACTCATTGCGAATAATCACCCTTCTGAAACACACTCAGTGAAGCAGTTCACAGCAATTGTCCCTGATACTTTTCTCTCATTAGTGACAAATGGTAATGGCAATCTCAAGAGAAATAACCAAAGCAAGTGTCAGGGGTTTCAAAATCAGCTGAAAAACTTAGATTCCAAGCCAAAAAATGGAGCTTAACTGAAGATTATAGAAGTTTCTACTATGGCTACCACAATGTTTCTACAGCTTATTCCCTCGTTTTAGTTTAATTTCACCTTTTTTGTTTGGCCAGTCCATTCTCATCATGACCTATCTCAGAGTTAAAAACAAGATCCATTCTTCTGTATTGATGTTTATTCATTTTATTATCTCTTTATTGTCATTGTTAATATTAGATATACTGCTCCCCGCAAAAATTCTCCTCAGCCTTTTACAATATTCTAAAAGAACTTTACATTTATAACAAATAACATCATACTCCTCACATTGCTTTTCAATAAGTGTGCACTCACAGCAAAGCAATCTCTAATTCTTTTTCTTGCTTTTTTCTGGATTACAGTTTACAAAATGGGATTTCTAGATTCAAGTTTACAAAATGGGATTTTTGTTGGCAGGTAGATTCCCACAAAACCTTACTATGGATTCTACAGCTTACATAAGTGCAGCTGTTGTTGTATGTTGTTGTATCTTTCATCTTTTCCCGGTTAGGGGTCGCCACAGCGAAACCCCAGTCCGTTAATGATTGGCAGTAGATTTTTACGTTCCGAGTTGTCAGCTCTGGTGCACAACCTTCAACGAAGGTACGCCCATTCACGCATGTCTCCACACAGAAGATGCTTAGCTGAGAATCGAACAGGACAACGTCTTATTGTGAGGAGACAATGATACCGCAGCACCACCACCGCAGTAACAAGTGCAGCTATATTTTACAAATATAAAGCAGCCTGCTTTTTCAGGTAGATAAAGGACTCTCTCCTACTGAACCCAGGTCACTATGGAGAGATGGCATTCCCAAACTGCATCCTACAAGATTTTTTTTTTTTTTGCATGGGTGTGCAGGCAGTGGGTCTATGTTTATGCATCAAAAAAAAATTACCAACATCGAGAATATAACCAACCCCCTCCCAACTATATATACCAACTCCAGATCACACTACACTGGGGAATACAGCATCATCATCTTCTTTCATCATCATCATCTTCTTTCGGCTGTTCTCGTTAGGGGTCACCACAGTGGATCATCTGTTTCCATTTCTTCCTGTCCTCTGCATCTTGCTGTGTCACACCAACCACCTGCATGTCCTCTCTCACCACATCGATAAACCTTATCTTAGGCCTTCCTCTTTTCCTGTTACCTGGTAGCTTCATCCTCAGCATCTTTTTCCCAATATACTCAGCATCCCTCCTCAGCACATGTCCAAACCAACGTAATCTTGCCTCTCTGGCTTTGTCTCCAAACCTTCCAACCTGGTCTGACCCTCTAATATACTTATTCCTAATCCTGTCCACCCTCATCACACCCAGTGCAAATCTTAACATCTTTAACTCTGCCACATCCAGCTCTGACTCCTGCCTTTTTGTCAATGCCACTGTCTCCAA
The DNA here is from genome assembly GCF_019279795.1 of Protopterus annectens. NCBI lineage: Eukaryota > Metazoa > Chordata > Ceratodontiformes > Protopteridae > Protopterus > Protopterus annectens. Next base: position 752,010,701 of record NC_056744.1, read on the forward strand.
CCCATATAATATAGCTGGTCTCACTACCCTCTTGTACACCTTCCCTTTCACTCTTACTGGTACTCGTCTGTCACAAATCACTCCTGACACTCTTCTCCACCCACTCCATCCTGCCTGTACTCTCTTCTTCACCTCTCTTCCACACTCACCGTTACTCTGAACTGTTGACCACAAGTATTTAAAATCATCCACCTTCACCACCTATAGGGCAAATTTTAAAAAATTCCTTCGCTTACCTTATGTATCACAGTACTTCATGGTTGCTGGCCAACTATGGCCATTCAATGAATTATTTTTCACTGTTAAGCATGTTCGATACGTTCAATTTTCGCTGTTTAATGTTCAATTATTTGCCAATCACTGTAATTTTTTTTTTTTTGATGTGCAAACATAGACCTGCAGGCAGTATTCAAATCCTGGACCAGCACAAAAGGTTTCCAATATAGTCTTTCCATCTCCCTCCATGAGCTAGTCTGGACCACCTTGCCAGAACTGATCTTTTCCATATTAAAGTAATATGAATCAAGTAATACCATGCTATAAAACTTTGTTAAAGCTATACATCTTAGATGGGAAGTTACTTTACCAGGTTTCTCAATTTTTGGACTGGACTATATTCATGAAGCAGCTGATTGAGTAGCTCTGCTGACCAGATATTGCCTTTAATGCAAACAGAAATACATCTTCTAGATAATTGTAGCAGAAATTCAGTTATCATAAATATGAAAAATGAGCATGTGTTTGAAAGTCACAGCAATCTATGTCAGCTTTGCATGACCTCAGAGTTAGTCTGAGTACAGAATGCACTGTGTGACTTCCTAACATATGAATTTCTCCTACTTGATGGCTTGCACATAGATCAATACTCATCAGCATACCCTTTGTCTCATGATCTGGTCAACTTATGTGGTCTGGAGCTAGTTACATCTCATCCTGCTTGGTTAAACAAACACTCGGGAACATCAAGCATTCTTGACTAAAGTATCTAGACTCATCATGATAAAGTAATATATTTGCTGCAGACATTCAAGCTGAATGCCTTAGTGATTTCTGTTGACTTCTACCTGTTTAGAAACTGTAGAACACCAAATCAATACCACATTGGCAAGGTTTGAAACAATACACACTTAGACCTTGGTGAAGCTGAACAGTATTCCTGTAACTTGAGTGGTCGCTTCTAAACAGACTTACAGCTACAGGCTTGGCCTTCTCTGCTGTAACATTACCATATTTATTTCCTTGTTTCAGTAACTCCCATATAAAAAATATACATGAAAAATGTTAATTGAATAGATGACTTTTGAGCTTAAAACACATACAAGGTACAAGGACAAAACATAAGCAACATTTCTGGGAAATGAAATGCCTGTCACGTTAAATGCCTACAGCCAGCTTAGAATCCAATATAAAATGCTGCTCAGAAATTCCAAGATAATGCTTTTTATCCCTCCATACTATTTAATCTTAAATCAGCAAAAAAATTTTGGTGTAGCATAATTTACCTTTTTAATATGAGTCCTGATGTGACTCTGCCATGCTTTCCAGGTCATCTGTCTCATAGCCATTAATTTAGAATTCATTTTGAATAAATTGAATTGATCATTAATACTAGAATAGAATCCTACCACATATTGTACTAATTCTACAAACACATACCTTTGAGATTTAATTTAAAAGAAAGTGAACAGAACTTGTACTCTAAATCTCCTATAAAGTAAGGGGTAAAAAAAAAACTGAATCAGTCAGCCTGCCAACCAGTTTATTCCTGTATACTGATGCCTTCTTGCCTTCTAGATATGCTTCTTATAAATCAAAGCTTCTGGGAAAGAATTATGTGAAATGTCTGGAAAGAGATGGCTAAAGTAATTCCTTTGCATAAGGGTGGTACACCAAGTAATTAAGGAACTGCAGTCCAATATTCGAGCTTAACCTCCTTACAAAAAAAGCAGTCATTCTTAAAAAACTACTAGACCACCTCAAGCTCACACTTGGTATCTTGCAAAATGCCATAATGCAGAGACCTGCTTTCCTTCCTTCTTGCAAACAGTCCATAATGGGTTAAATGGAGATCAAATGGGAACTGTTTTATAGCCAGAGGTATCCAACATGGTCAATCATACTTTACTGCTCAAACTTAAATGTTGCTAGTCTTGCATCAACATATTTAGGCATTACCTGTCAAGATATCAATTTATACTCAAAATGTACGATTTCCTATCTGAGCACTATTAAGCTTACAAAGGCATACTTGAAGCAGAGATGGATCAAGGTTAAATGGGGTCCTAGGCAAGGGAATGGACCAGACCCCAGGCCATTCTGGTGTCCCATTACCTGTCTTTTTCCCGCCAGTTACCATAAACACTGTTCAAAACTGCCAGCATGCATACTATTTTTATCTTTACTCTTGAAATGAAGGCAGAGATATGGATTTATAAAACTTTTAATTTAAATATTATTTGCTGACCAAGTTACTCCCAGTAGGCTATTAATATATTTTCAGGGGAGACCCTTGGTAGTTTTTATACTATTTGGGGAAATTTGGACAGGGCATTGGGGAACTTCCCAACCTACTCTTTTTGATAGCTCAGGTCAATGTAAAAATCTCACAGCATCTACCTTTAACACAGACAGATGCAGCCTCAGTTTAACATCTCACCCAAAGGATAACACAATCAGAAATGCAACACCTCCCCATCAAAGTGTATTGTACTATCAACACTCCAGCTACATGGTGTGGAATTAGAACCCCCAACCTTCTGCACCAAAGGCAACTATGACACCTGCTGTGCTACTAGGACTATTTTGAGATTCTATAGCACAAACACTGACAGCCATTTTACTAAATAAAACAGTTGCACATTGAAAACAGACTTAGCATGAGCAACAGTAAACTTCTCTTCCCTTGAAACTCACATTTCTTGAAAATGCACAGAAACTGACATTCTTTGAAAATGCACCCCTGTAGTTTTTAAATGTTTTTTCATTAAACAGTAAAATAAAATGTATGGACTAATAAAAGATAAAATTACCCATTTTAGCTCAAGTGACTAAGTGAGCAGTCTAGTAAGTGATGTAGAGGATTGCAGCTCTTGTTTCCTGTACCCAAGGAACAGGGTTTGAGTCTGTGCAAGCTGATTAACCAACCTGCCATCTCTAACTAGGGCATTATACACACACTTATCTGAGTATTTGGAATACTCTATGCCTTTCAAGAAGCAAACAGTGTGTTCATATCTTGCACCAACTGGTCTGGTCCAATGTGTCCATTCCAAAAGGATAGAAGCAAGCAGTTTAAGAAATTCAAATGTTTATTTAAATGTTATACATGTGTTGTACTAAAGACATTGTATGCATAGAGAGTGCATTCCTTAAAAAAATATAAAGATCCATGTAAACTGTTTATTTAAAAATTAAATGTTGTGGCAGCTTAAAGGGCCCTAGGCAACTGTCTAGATCACCTAGTGAAGAATCCAGCTCTGACTTCAAGGTCACACACAGGTGCGTTTCTCTTACACATTTAAGATGACATTAGTAGTGAGATCCACAAGCTTACCCCATGGCTTGACAGTTCTACCCTAATTTTAAACTCAAAAAAAGTTTAAATCATGATATAATGCAGTATAAATTAATACATGTTTGCAACATAGTCAGAAAATGTACTACTTTTCATGAAGATACTTTTATTAATACACTTCATCTCCTTAACTGGGGGTCACTAAAGATCCTCTCCATAGACAATGCTGTCTCTGAGTTCAATAAAATCTTCCTAAGATTTCTAAACACCCCCCAATAACAAACAGACAAATTGTGTAAGGTCTTAAAAAATAGAACAGCTGTGACTTTACTAGAATACCACTAACAAACCTAACAAACCAACTTATCACCAAAGATAAGAAAATCTGTTTACTCAACCAGTCAAAACATACACACTAATAACTCACAAATTTCTGGCTCTCAACCAATAAACTGTTAAATCCAGGAAAAGATACACAACCAACACCAAACACATAGAAACAAAATAATACCATAGCCAACCAATTCAATATTTACTTTATGCAGGCAGTACAGTCATTAGCCAACCAGGTGACTAATCAAACTCTTGTTATCCCTTCTCAATTAATTAATCTCCTTAAAAGATTCTCCTTCCAATCAGTTCCCAGATATACCATCAAAAAATACCCCCAAAGTTAAAGCATACTACATCTGTCCTTGCCAATCTACCTGGTGAATATGTTAAAATATCAGCTGAGGTGACTGCATATCTAGTTTAAGTTCTGATAAATTGATACATATTTAAAAATAAAGGTAATTTGCTATGGAAAAAATAATTTATTATTCCACTGCACAAGGGAGGAAACAGTACAAATCTTTCAAGGCCAATTGCTATTTTGCTTCCGCTATCAAAAATATTAGAAAAAACAAATTCATACACAGCTTCTCAACTACATAATAGATAACCAGCTATTATCTTCAGCCCAACATGTCTTCCATCCTCATCACAGCACAACTTCCTCTTTACTGAATTGTTTTAATATTCTCAGCACCCATAGAAATGTCAGAAACATAGTCACCACCATCTTCCTAGACTTATCACAGACTTTTGATACTGTGCCCCACCAGAAACTCTTACATAAATGCTCATCCTTAGGACTCACCAACTCTTCACTACAATGGTTCCACAGCTACCTTTCAAACAGGACACAAGCAGTGAAATAGAAACATGGTTTCTCCACCTTCTTGTATGTAACTGTTGGTGTTCAACAAGAATCTGTACTAGGCCCCATACTTTTCAACATATTCAACAATGACCTGTACACTGCTACAAACAAATTCTACTCTAGTTCAGTATGTTGATAACTTGACTCTAAACTGTTCTGCCAAATCCCTCTCTAAACTCCAATACCTTACACAAGGATTCAACTTATCAATTGAAACAGGGTTAAATAATTCACAATTGCTATTAACTCCTAAAAAAGCAACTAAATTACTACAATTTTATCCCGAAACACATCTCAACCAAATCAACAGTATACACTATCATCTCTGCCAACAACACCAAGAATCAACAGGAAAACCATGCAGAATTAGTGGATGTCATCAGAGACGATGTGTATCACATATGGTTAAAAAAAAACTCGTAAAAAAATAGGTATATTATACATAGTAAATTCTCCCTCACTGACAGAGCCGGAAGACATGTAGCCTCTATTTTCTTACTGGTATCTCTCTTCTATGTTGCCTCAATCTTCGTAAATCTTCAAGTCTCACAACTGACCAAACTTCAGCAATGTTATAATAAAATAGCCAGATTTGCAATAAACTATAACAATGGAACACAACAGTGCATAGCCGTCGGATAATTTAAGTGGTTAGAGCTCACATCACCAAGCTCTTTCTCAGCTAAGTACAATACACAGAGTTCTCAATAGGTCAGGAAATTCCCCATCCCTTACAGCTTAATACAGCACAACTTCAAAATGTTATGGTCTGTAGAAAAATCACTAATCACTACAACCACGTCATCTAATACTCCAGATTATTCTCTTTATTGAAATAGAGATTCTAAGCTATGGAACCACATCCCACTTCCCCTGAAATCCATTCAGAATGCAGACATTTAAAATGCAACTAACACTTCAACTACCAAATCAGTGGATCTCTCCCTGTATGTCTCCAAGATAAATGCCATTGTTATTTTCAGCTTGCCATATTATGAAATGATTTCTGTTTTTTCAGAATCCTATGTCTCAGAACCTGCCTTCCCTAATACTGGAGTAGTTTTATTAGCATAGCTTCTCCTTATCATGTTAATGTGGCATCTCTGCTGATCCAGGTTTGCCACAGCTTCCCCTTATCATGCTGTTACTGAGGCATCTCTGCTGATCCAGGTCTGTCATAGCTTTCTCTTATCATGATGTTAATGTGACATCTCTGCTGACCTGGGTTTACCATAGCTTCCCCTTATCGTGGTGTTAACGTGACATCACTGCTGATCAGGGCTTGCCATAGCTTCCCCTTATTGTGGTGTTAATGTGACATTGCTGGTGATCTGGGCTTGCCATAGCTTCCACTTATCGTGGTGTTAATGTGACATCGCTGGTGATTTGGGCTTGCCATAGCTTCCCCTTATTGTGGTGTTAATATGACATCGCTGCTGATCTGGGCTTGCCATAGCTTCCCCTTATCGTGGTGTTAATATGACATAGCTGCTAAGCCAGGTTTGCCATAGCTTCCCCTTATCATGGTGTTAATGTGACATCGCTGCTGATCTGGGCTTGCCATACCTTCCCCTTATCGTGGTGTTAATGTGACATCGCTACTGATCCGGGCTTGCCATAGCTTCCCCTTATCGTGGTGTTAATGTGACATAGCTGCTGATCCGGGCCTGCCATAGCTTCCCCTTATCGTGGTGTTAATGTGACATCACTGCTGATCTGGGCTTGCTATAGCTTCCACTTATCGTGATGTTAATGTGACATTGCTGCAGAACTGGGCTTGCCATAGCTTCCCCTTATCGTGGTGTTAATGTGACATCGCTGCTGACCTGGGCGTGCCATAGCTTCCCCTTATCGTGGTGTTAATGTGACATCACTGCTGATCCGGGCTTGCATAGTTTCCCCTTATCGTGTTGTTAATGTGACATCGCTGCTGATCCGGGCTTGCCATAGCTTTCCCTTATCGTGGTGTTAATGTGACATCACTGCTGATCCGGGCTTGCCATAGCTTTCCCTTATTGTGGTGTTAATCTGACATCGCTGCTGATCTGGTCTTGCCATAGCTTCCCCTTATCGTGGTGTTAATGTGACATCACTGCTGATCCGGGATTGCCATAGCTTCCCCTTATTGTGGAGTTAAGGTGACATAGCTGCTGATCCAGGCTTGCCATATCTTCCCCTTATCATGATGTTAAGATGACATCTTTGCTGATCCAGGTGTGCCATAGCTTCCCCTTATCATGGTGTTAAGGTGACATCTCTGCTGATCTGGGTATACCACAGCTTCCCCTTATCATGGTGTTAAGGTGACATCTCTGCTGATCTGGGTGTGCCATAGTTTTCCCTTATCAGGGTGTTAATGTGACATCTCTGCTGATCTGGGTGTGCCATAGCTTCTCCTTATCATGGTGTTAATGTGACATCTCTGCTGATCTGGGTGTGCCATAGTTTTCCCTTATCAGGGTGTTAATGTGACATCTCTGCTGATCTGGGTGTGCCATAGCTTCTCCTTATCATGGTGTTAATGTGGCATCTCTGCTGATCCGGGTGTGCCATAGCTTCCCCTTATCACGGTGTTAATGTGACATCTCTGCTGATCCGGGTGTGCCATAGCTTCCCCTTATCATGGTGTTAATGTGACATCTCAGCTGATCCGGGTGTGCCATAGCTTCCCCTTATCATGGTGTTAAGGTGACATCTCTGCTGATCTGAGTGTGCCATAGCTTCCCCTTATCATGGTGTTAAGGTGACATCTCTGCTGATCCGGGTGTGCCATAGCTTCCCCTTATCATGGTGTTAATGTGACATCTCTGCTGATCTGGGTGTGCCATATCTTTCCCTTATCAGGGTGTTAATGTGACATCTCTGCTGATCTGGGTGTGCCATGGCTTCTCCTTATCATGGTGTTAATGTGACATCTCTGCTGATCCGGGTGTGCCATAGCTTCCCCTTATCACGGTGTTAATGTGACATCTCTGCTGATCCGGGTGTGCCATAGCTTCCCCTTATCATGGTGTTAATGTGACATCTCTGCTGATCCAGGTTTGCCATAGCTTCCCCTTATCATGGTGTTAATGTGACATCTCTGCTGATCTGGGTGTGCCACAGCTTCCCCTTATCATGGTGTTAATGTGTCATCTCTGGTCACTAGATGGGTTACAAACTGGCTCAAGGACAGAACCCACATAGTTAGAATTGCTGGAGCCATGTCAGACTCCAAACCAGTTACAAGTGGCGTCCCACAAGGCTCAGTCCTGGGACCTCTCTTGTTCGGTATATATTTCTCGGAGGTACAGGCCAACACGGAAGGACTGTGGCTGACCAAGTTCGCAGATGACTGCAAACTGGGTGCCATAATCGACTCTCCAGCCGACACAAGTATCCTCCAAAAGGGCCTCATAGAAACAGACAACTGGTGCCAGAGCCATGGCCTCAAGCTAAACGCCAAAAAGTGTATAGTCATCCCCTTTGGCAAAAACAAAATGTTCACAAATTACCACATAGGTGGTAATCCATTAAGTACAGAAGAAGTAATTAGGGACCTGGGGACCCAAGTTGATAGCAATCTCTCATTTGACAACCACGTGGCCAAAGTGGTTAGAAAAACATTTTATATAGCCCACCTAATCATGAAGGTATTCACATCTAGATCAGGGGAGGTCATCGTGCCTCTTTACTCATCCCTCATCAGGCCTATAATTGTGTACAATGCCCCTTTTGGGATGTACCTTACCAGACACCTGCAGCAACTGGAAAGACCCCAAAAGTACCTCACCAAGAGGATCAAAGGGCTCAAACAGATGCCATATGCTTCCCGGTAAACAAAACATGCTGGAGGGATAGGTTCCTGACCCAGAGACTCCCCGGACTCTGGAACAGATTGCCCATACATGTAAAGCAGAGTGCCTCTTTGGACCTCTTCAAGAGGAACCTTGACGATTGGATGGGAGAAAGGAAATTCACCCCAGGGATCACGTCAGTCGCCCTGCTAGACAGGGGTCCAGGAAAGTAAATAATGTGGGAAGAAATAGCCAGGGAATTGTTATGGCTAGGCTTGTATAGGCCCTAGGGCTGATAGCCTAGTACCAACCTATGAACCTATGAAACTCCAGCTCTACTCAGTGGCATACCGCCTGCTCAGAGGCGATCTGTGCCTGACGTATAAAGCCATGTCCAACCCAGAATTAATAAACATGCTGCACCTCAGAATATCCAAATCCCATCAAGCTATGCGCTTGAGAGACTTGAACCTCAGCACTGAAATAAATAGGACATGTTGGAGGGACAGATTCATAACCCAGAGGCTCCCTTCACTCTGGAATAAAATCCCAATCCAGGTTAGGCAGAGTCCCTCATTGACTCTCTTCAAGAAGAATCCTGATGAGTGGATGAGAGATCGCAGGTTTACCCCAGGTATCACTTCTGTGTCACTGTTAGACAGAGGCACAGTATACTAACCTCGAAAAAGGGCATAGAAAAATTCATTTAAAATGGGTGGCGAAAGCCAAACACACTCTGGCTAGGCTTATAAATGCCCTAGGGCAGATAGCCTAGTATGAACCTATGAACCTATCTCTGCTGATCCGGGTTTGCCACAGCTTCCCCTTTTCATGGTGTTAATGTGACATCTCTGCTGATCTGGGTTTGCCATAGCTTCCCCTTATCATAGTGTTATGGTGTTAATGTGACATCTCTGCTGATCCGGGTTTGCCATAGCTTCTCCTTATCATGGTGTTAATGTGACACCTCTGCTGATCTGGGTTTGCCATAGCTTCCTCTATCATGGTGTTAATGTGACATCTCTGCTGATCTGGGTTTGCCTTAGCTGCCCCCTATCAGGGTGTTAATGGGACATCTCTGCTGATCTGGGTTTGCCATAGCTTCCCCCTATCATGGTGTTAATGTGACATTTCTGCTGATCTGGGTTTGTCACAGCTTCCCCCTATCATGGTGTTAATGTGACATCTCTGCCGATCAGGGTTTGCCATAGCTTCCCTTTATCATGGTGTTAATGTGACATCTTTGCTGATCCAGGTTTGCCATAGCTTCCCCTTATCATGGTGTTAATGTGACATCTCTGCTTATCCGGGTTTGCTATAACTTCCCCTTATCATGGTGTTAATGTGACATCTCTGCTGATCTGTGTTTGCCATAGCTTCCCTTTATTATGGTGTTAATGTGACATCTCTGCTGATCAGGGTTTGCCACAGCTTCCGCTTATCATGTTGTTAATCGGACATCTCTGCTGATCAGGGTTTGACATAGCTTCCCCTTATCATGGTGTTAAAGTGACATCTCTGCTGATCAGGGTTGGCCACAGCCCACAGCTTCTGCTTATCATGTTGTTAATGTGACATCTCTGCTGATTTAGGTTTGCCATAGCTTCCCTTCCATAAAGTATACATCTTGTAGCTTCATGGTTGCATTCTACTTCTGCAGAGTTTGTTGAATCCAAGAAAACACATTTTCACAAGGCATTAATAAAGTTAGAAACAAAAGACTAAAACAAAAACTGCTAAAAACTGTTTGAAACCAAGCGATGATACCAAAAACAAATCACGCCAATCTCATAAAAGATGTTTAATTCCGTTAATAAAGTTAGATAATGCTATTTCATTATTTTTTTTTTTATTTTGAACCACAAGGTAGCTTTTCTACTTTCTACTTTTACCTTCATCAGCAGGTTCTCATTCCTTACTTTCAGCCATCATGTGTATATTTTAAATTATTAATATTTCTCCCAAAAATGTTGATTATTGACATCTGATTTTTCTAATCCAGCACTCTTCATGATATACTCATATACATTGAATATGCCATGTGACAACATACAGCCTTGACACACTCGTTTCTCAATCTTAAACCAGCGAAAAACAAAAAGACAGCTTGGAAACACCAAAGCAAATTCTCTCTCAGTTTAATTCTCTCTCAGTTTAATGAAGCGCTTTTCGTCTTGCACATGTGGCAAGACTTCATCAAAAACTGAACAAACTTCAACACAAGCAATATATACACACACCCTTTTTGTCATATGACACTTCTAATTAAAATCTTGTGTCTTAAAGGCACATCCACATTATTGCTACTTAAAACATTTTTAAAAACAAATATGACTGACAATATTTTAGAACATCTCAACCCTTCCCTTGCTTCAGAATTTTTACCTGTAAAAACTGAGAGAGAATTAAACTGAGAGAAAATTTGCTTTGGTATTTCCAAGCTGTCTTTTTGTTTTTCACTAGTTTGTCTTACTTTGGTTCCTGTCAATCTTAAAACAGTCAGTTATTCCATATTCTGCTCTAACTGCTCTTTTTCCTGCATGCAGATTCCTCAGGAGGTGAAAAAGGTCACAAGATATCGTCATTTCTCCAAAAGCTTGCCACAGTTTGTTATGGTCCACACAGTCAAAGATTTTACAGTAGTCAATAAAACACAAGTAAATACTTGACCATAGTAAGTCCAGTGAATAATATAAAATACTACACATTAATGACATAAAATTTCATAAAATGTATAAAATATATGTATGTATAAAAAATAATAAAAATGTATAAAAATATGTTATTATTATGTTACTATTGTTAAATATTGTTGAGAAGTATAAAAATATAAAAATATGTCAAAAATATGACAAAATTATATATGCCGCAGTCTTTCCCGGTATTAATGAAAATATTAGTATAATCCCAGTATTAAAATTAAAAAATATATTGGGATAGATAAGTATTTCATACATGATGAAAATAGGTAAATGAACCAATGTATATATGTATGTATGTATATATAATTTTGTCATATTTTTTACATATTTTTATATTTTTATACTAGTAACATAATAATAACATATTTTTATACATTTTTATTATTTTTTATACATACATATATTTTATATACACCTTCCTACGTTTAAAACTATTTGCAGCTTTAACTCTGATAAACACTTTAAAATGTAAGCTAAAGTCCTTATTTGCCACTCCAATTTCAAACTTCTCGAGCCTCAAAAGGATAAACTTGCATTGAGAGCATCTTCCACACCCTAAAAGGTACCATGTTGCCCCCATCACTCTTCTTAACTCTCTACAGGTTTTTAAGGTTAGAACCCCTTCAAAGGTAATGGACAAATCATGCCCTGTTGTATGATATTCAGTTCTTATACATGATTTCGATCTATCAGGGCTACAGGGTGCGCTCCTTAAAAACATTTGTTTGAGAATGAGCCAATGTATGTATGTATGTATATATAATTTTGTCATATTTTTTACATATTTTTATATTTTTATACTAGTAACATAATAATAACATATTTTTATACATTTTTATTATTTTTTATACATACATATATTTTATACATTTTATGAAATTTTATGTCATTAATGTGTAGTATTTTATAGATTTATTATTCATTGTTATTAGTCATTGTATTATATTCTTGTCGTAACTGTGTAACATACTGTCTTTTTAAATGAGGACGCACTTACAATAGGGTGGGGTTGTAAGTGATGTATAAAAGGGGTGTTTAGTACTCAGGTAAAATAGTTCTGAAGAAGTCCTTTGTATGTAGGATGAAACCTAGGTAAACTCGTTTGTGTATTTCATTAAAGGTTGGTTCCAGCTCTGGGTGTCAGCAGTACTTCCTTGGTTATATGGTAGAGAAATGGACAAGGCAATTCTGATATACATCTAGTTGCAGTAATAGCCACAAGAAATGTTGTTTTCTATGATAAATACATCAGCTCTGCAGAGGAAGCTGGCTTGAACAATGCCCTTGTTAGAGCTTCCAGGACTTAATTAAAGTCCAAGGGTGGAGTAGCGTGTTTAATAGGGGAATGCAGGAGAAGCACTCCTTTTAGGAAAGCTTTGGACAGTTTATAAGAGACTAATGTATTGTTTTAAAAACTTGGATGGTAGTTAGAAATAGCAGCCAATTGCACTTTGATGGTGGAGAAGAGGACAGGAACTGCGTAGCATCAGTAATGGATACAGAATATGGATCTGGTCCCAGATTAAAGACCCAAATAAAAAATATGTTGAATTTATTTTTGCAAATCATTTGAGTGGACTTCTGATCTGCGGTGGTGGTGCTGCGGTAGCGTTGTCGCCTCATAGCAAGACGTTGTCCCATTCAATTCTCAGCTAGAGCGTCTTCTGTGTGGAGGCATACGTGAATGGGGCGTGCCTTCGTTGAAGGTTCTGCATCAGGGCTGGTAACCCGGTACGTAAAAATCCACTACCAATCATTAGCGGACCGGAGTTCCGCTGTGGCGACCCCTAACTGGGAAAAGCCGAAAGACACAAACATTTGAGTGGACTTCTGAGAAGCAGACATAATGTAGATTACCTTCTCTGAGAGGGACAAATGTCTGACTATCAAGAGACCTGGAGAAGCCAATGGTTAACATAAGGTTCTGAAGTTTCAGGTGAAGGTGATCAGAGGGATGTGAGAGTTGATCTAGATGTGGATCTAGAAGCCAAGGGCTCTTCTATAAATGAGGCCTTAGGGGGTAGGTGACCAATTGTGTGTCAGCTGTAATGGAGCAATGAGGATCACTTATGATTTGCAAGTTGACACCTTCTGAAGAAACATGGTTATGAGGGGTAGGGGAGGAAAGATGTATAGGAGACCGAGGGGCCAGTAGCAAACTAAAATGCTCCTGAGTGACAGTGACAGTGGGGGAACCAGAGTGAGCTAGTTTTTGGACTTGGGTTTTAAAGGACAAATAAACAAGTTGCAGCAAGGGTGACCCCATTGACTGGAAATTTCTTGAGCCACTGTCTGATTGAAGGAACTCTTGTGAGATAATAATATGGACCTTCAGAGATTGTTGCTAGGCAGTTGTGTTTCTTCAGAAGGTCCATTGTTACTAGAAGACATCCTGAATCTAGAGCCCATTTCCACTGTCTCATGGCCTCCCAGCAAAGGTAGTAAAACTTAGTCCCCCCTTGTCTGTTGATGTACTATACTACCATCATATTGTTTGTATGTGCAGCTATCATTCCTGGGGTTTAGAGTATGCTGAAATTCCTGAAAAGCTAGGAAAACCACTGTCATCTCCAGAATGTTGATGTAAAGTTTATTTTGACTGCATCTACTGACTTTGCACAATCCTTCGCCATGAAGTGTCCTCTCCCCACCTAGGAGAAAAGTGTCTATGGTCACAATTGCTGCTGTTGTGGCTGGGGAGGGGAGAATAAACAGTTAACCATCTGTAATAAAGATTTCAACCATCAATTCAAGTGAGTTCTGCATATATGGGTTACCAGAATCATGTCTGATGAGTGATCTGTTAGCTGTGACCACTGTGCAGAAAGCATCCATTGAAGGATCCTCATGTGGAATCAGTTGTAGTAGGCCATTGCAACTGCTGCTGCAATCAGTCCTAAGGCATTCAAAATCAGTAGAGCTGAGGGGGTTTGCTGGTGATATAAGATATGTACAGAGTTTTGAAGAGAAAGCAGCTGTTCCTCCATGAGGATACTCGGCAAGAGGTTGTGTCTGGGTGGCTTCCAATAAAGGAGATTTGTTGAAAAAATTGGTGTGATTTTTGGCAATTAACAGAAAAGTCTAAGGATAGGCAGAGCTGCAAACAGTAATATCTGGCTTCTATTAAGGATTTCTGGTTGTTGCAACAAGGCACCAGTCATCCAGGTATGGAAAGACACAGGTCCCCTCTGAGTTGCAGGTGGACTGCAAGCACCACCATGCACTTAATAAATACTCAGGGGATAGGGATGAGACTGAAAGGTGTAGCTCTAAATTGAAATTGTTTGTCTCCTGTTTGAAAGCATGGAAACTTCCTAGACTCCTTTGCAATTTTCTTAAGTGGGTGGTCATCCTAGAGGATATCGAGCTCCTACAGTTATTTGCCTTGAGACATGGCAACATCAGTGACAGCATAATCATTCTATACTGGATCTTTTTCACAAAAAGATATAGATTATTGAGATACTGCAGTAGTCTGATGTCCTTGTTTTTTTTTTTTAAACCAAAAAGAATCTTAAATAGATTCCTGATCCTCTCTGATCTGGTGAGACCTTCTTAACAGCACTTTTTTAAAAAGAGGTCAGAAATCTCCTGCAGAGCTGCTGACTTTTGTTAGGAGTGGAAAATCCATCAACTATGTTTTTTATGGGCATGGTTTTTGGCAAAAAGGTATGGGATGGCCTCTGGATGTGATATCTGGGACTAATTTATCCTGGGTGCTGTGATAATCACTCCCCAACTGCATCTAGAAATGTACAGTTTGTAAAGCTCTCAAGGGTGTTGGATTGGCCTTTCTTGAAATGGTTATCTATACCCTGGATTTTGTGGACCTCTTCAACCTCATGGTTAGCATCAAAGATGCCACCTCTGCCACATTTGCCCTTGTCCAAGGAAGAGTTAAAGGATCAGTGCCGATCTCTTTTAAACCATAAGGATTTGAGACCATCTTGATTTCTGTTGAAAGGTTTTTGAGGGTTCGCAAACCTGAGTCCCATGGTAGACAGCATTTTCCTATATTGCTCACAACTTGTTAAGTTATACTTAGTTGTTGGTCCAAAGACAGAGGTTGAAGGACAACTTGGAATTGTCTACAAAATCATACAGACAGAGCCAGGCATGACACCTAATAGTCCAGCCAGTGCTTGCCACCCTTGCTGCTCCAGTGGCTGCTTTATGGTATAGCTGCATGGAGAGGTTGGTAATATTCAACATGGTTTCCAGGGTTGTATGTGGTTGTTTGGTAGACCCTTGAGTCATAGGCTGTCAAAAAGTATCCATGGTCTGTTTTGTTGGGTACCTTTGGAACTGTTCACAGTTTAATGCCCTCAGTGCAAAGGTGTCTGTGGCTTAAGTATGCTTTCCAGTCCTGTCCTGTACCTTAGACTCCTTGTTGTGAGGACAGGCAGGTGGAGATTCATCAGTGAGCTCCTTATTAATGGCTGCTCCAAGTATCATTGAATCCACCACCAATGTTTTAACCAGTACCAGTTATCTTTAGGTTGATGTAAAATTGTATCGGGTTTCCTGGGGATTGTATCTGATGTATCTGGTTCCTGCCATGCCCTCCTGGGGATCCAATCTTTATGCTGATTTGCAGGGGGTACCACCTAAGGTGTAGGAGGTGTAGAGCCATATGCCTTGAAGAGCTTTTTGTCATCAGAGAGGGTGGGTCACATGACCAATATCTCCTCTACTTCATAAATTTGAGGACTTCAATAACAAATGACATCTTCCAGAGAGGATGGGGAAACCTCTCCTTTATCCAAGTCAGTATCTGAATTTTTTCTCACTTTTCTTTTCCAAGGAATCTCTGACACGGACTGGTCAGTATCTGCAGAGGAGTATATCTGTACCATTGTAATATCACCAAAAGATACAGCTTTTCTGTTTCCCTGAGAACATTGATGAGTGGACATAAGAGCTGATGATGGGTCATTTAGGAGATGGAGTTAGTGCCAATGGAATTCCTGCTCTTCATCTTGGAGGGGAAGAGGCAGTCATCCTCTCCATAGCCTCAAATACAGAACAAAAGTCTGTCCATTCTGAAGGCACCATCCTTGGCACAGATCAAGGCAGAAGTGGGTGGCAACAAACACTTTAGTGCCAATGCAGAGGACATGGACTGATTTGAGATGGAGATTATACTGTGAGCTTGAATGCCAGTGACACTGAAAACATCCTCAAGCAAGTTGAAACCATCAATGATGTTGAAGAGTCAATGTCTAGCAATCATGTCTGAGATCCAGTAGACACTGAAGGGGTCGGCATTGAGTGAATCTGATAAGAGGTCATTGGCAGCAAAAGTGGAAATATCGGTGGTGCTGAGGAAACAGGATCCAGGTGGAATACTGGCACCAAGGCCACCTGTACAGAAAATTGTATTGGGTAAAGAGCTAATAATAGAGGTGATGGAGGACTGACCAGATCTGTCCTGGAATGGAAATGACAGGGTTTGGAAAGATGCCCAGTTCCATCTGCATCTTAAGAAAGGCCCTTATCATCATCAGTTTCCAATCTAAATCTGATGTACTACAAATCAACCTGAAGGATTTTACCAAGAATTCAGGGGGGAGGTATAGAAGAGAGAAAGTGGGACATCTCCTTTTCAGAAGAATTTCTAGTCCTTATGTTAGCAGGAGACTGAGCTCTAATCACAATAATCTCAAGTTGAGAAGATTCAGTTCTTGGTATTGAGGCATGAGAAGACTTTATATTCAGAACTTTGGAAGAAGAAGCTTGATCCACATTTCTGCTCTTCTAGCTCTTCCTGTCCCTATACATTTCATGTCCCTTTTTCTTCTCATGTCTTTCAGACTGATCAGGAGGAAGAAGCTCCTCAAAAATCAGGTTAGATCTCCAAACAAGAGAACGAGATCCAAAGCTTTATGCATAAATGCTCTGGCCCCAAACAAGACACATCTGATGGGCATCTAGAAAGGAAGCCTCTGTCCACATTTGATACATTCTTTAAAAGTTTTATCCATCCTGCAGAAAAAATAACACTACTCAGAAAGCAATACTAATACAGCTAACCATTATCAACCAGAAATAAGTAAATATATATATATATATATATATATATATATATATATATATATATATATATATATTATATATATATATATATATATATATATATATATATATATATATATATATATATATATATATATATATATGGGTCTACTTTCATTCACTGAAAACTTATTTCACAGAATTTCAAACCACTCACACCAAATTGCTGAAA
Organism: Protopterus annectens; assembly: GCF_019279795.1. Lineage (NCBI taxonomy): Eukaryota > Metazoa > Chordata > Ceratodontiformes > Protopteridae > Protopterus > Protopterus annectens. The sequence continues at coordinate 752,028,144 of NC_056744.1, forward strand.
GCTCAAATCACTGAAAACTAATTTCACTGAATCACATTTCACTGAATGTAAGTACTGTCCTGGAGTTAGTATATATAGTTAGGGGGGTGTGGGGGGCACATCTGACCACACTGGAGGGTGTAGAGGGCGTAGCCCCCCCACCTACGTTTGGTATTATATTGTTAGCTTTCAGTGAAATAAAATATAAAAGATAAGTAGGTGGGGCTATGCCCCCACATCCCCCAATGTGAGGGGCTGTGCCTCCCACACCCCCTAATTATATATACTAACTCCAGGATTGCAGTACAGTGGGGAAAAGGGCATATACATTTTATTTGCCCAACAGTACTTGCAGTCAGTGAAATGTGATTCAGTGAAATGAGTTTTCAGTGAATGTAGACCCATATATATATATATATATATATATATATATATATATATATATATATATATATATATATATATATATAGGTCTGCTTCACTTGGCCTAAAACCCATTTGACTGACACCCAATTGACCTAAATTTCATTTGACCTAAAACTCATTTGACTGACTCCCCATTTCACCAACATTTAAGACATAGACTTGTTATGGGGTTTCCTTCACCTCTGACTTGCTTGTGATAAAAAGAATTACTGTAACGTATAGAACTGACTGTTAGAATTATGATAGTCATGTAGAAAGTAGTGTTGTAGTGTTTCCAAATGTGGGTTTTTCTATTTACATTTTTATGGGAAGTATCTAAAGTAATTTGGCGAATGTTTTGTGCTTTCCCAGCAGCAGTAGTGGCAGCGTGTAGAGTACTGTAAGGCAAGTTAAAGGTATATGCCCTTCTCCCCACTGTAATGCGATCCTGGAGTTAGTATATATAATTAGGGGGGCTGCATAGCCCCCCACCTAGTTTGGTTGTCATTGTCCCGATTCTGTTAAGAGGGTTAGTAAGTAAGTAGTTTTTAAGTTCTGGAAAGGGTTAGTTATTCGTGTTCTAAGTGTGCTTGTCTATGGCTTAAGATTTAGTATGTTGAAATTCAGCATTGTAAGCTGTCGGTGAAACGGGAATCAGTCAAATGAGTTGTCAGTCAAATGAAATTTAGGTCAATTGAGTGTCGGTCAAATGGGAGTCAGTCAAATGAGTTTTAGGTCAAGTGAAGTAGACCCATAGATAGATGGATATATATATATATATATATATATATATATATATATATATATGTGTGTGTGTGTGTGTGTGTGTGTGTATATATATATATATATATATATATATATATATATATATATATATATATATATGTATATTTTTTCCTTTTTAATATGAAACCTAGTCAAAAGAGAAATGGCTTCCAGTCTCCTAAATGTCGATAACCTGAGGCACTATAGTAAGCAAAAATGAGCAATAACCACACTAAAAAAATAACTGAAACAGCTAACTATCTGAATATATATATATATATATATATATATATATATATATATATATATATATATATATATATATATATATATATATATCTATATATATATATACACACACACACACACACACACACACACACACACACACACACACACACACACACACACACACACACACACACCCACACGTATATAAATAGAAAGAGACAGAGTAAGGGCACTTAGATTTGGTGACAGATGTGATTTCTTTGCTATGGTGGCAAATAAGCTCTGAAAGGGATGTCCACAGGGAGTTCACAAAGGATTATGGGAATTCATTGAATAAGGAGGCAGCCACATTTCAAGCATAACAGAAGATGTACTTACTGAAATTTGGCTTCCAGCCCTTGAGTTTCCAGGTGACAAGGAGAAGGTCACCACTCTGAGACATGTCATAGGATAGGGCAGCACTTGAAGATATGCAATTATCACATCAACACCTATGCAGATGCTCCCTTCTAATACTCTGGGTCACTTTTTGTTTTTTAACCAAAATTCGCACTAAAACAATAGATCCCACATATGACTAAACAGGTGTGTGTGTGTGTGTGTGTGTGTGTGTGTGTGTGTGTGTGTGTGTGTGTGTGTGTGTGTGTGTGTGTGTGTGTGTGTATTAACAGAAGTTTTCAGAGTTTGCATTTTAATTACATATTGTTTTTCTGTTCTTATTCTAATTTTTGTGTGCCTTTGTCCACTGAATTAAAACAGCCAAGAGTTTGTCCATTTGCAACACAGCTCATTTCTTTTCACTGGAATGGGTTTCAGAACTATCAAACTGCAGGGGGAGACTTGTTTTACTGCTTTAATTTTTGATACCCATAATCCCATTATCTTGATAATCCAGATGTAGGGTGTGCAATCTCATAATTGTAGGTTATACATGTGCTGTCCCACACATATGCACATCTGCTATGAAAATCAGTTGACATAGGCTTCAGACACATGAAGTATACAAAGATTTAAGCATTTCTGACTCTGTGGTATTAGAAAAATATGTATTAATGTGTGTATGCTTAATGCCAATTAATAATCAAAAGAATTAATATGCTTTTCATTCTATTTTACATGCACTGAGTTATATATAAATTCAGTTTCATATGAGACTGAAAAAGATGCTTTTTGAAAACTGCAGTATGCTTTCTGAAACTTGCAAGATGCTCTCTGACCTAGTAATTGCTAGCACAGCAATATTCATGTTTATGCCTTTTGGAAATGTACTTGAGAAGCAGGTGCTTATCTGCTAGGTCAGGAACGAATGAATGAACAATACTATATTCTGTAAATGTAATGATTTTAGACAATCAGCTCTGTTCGAAGCATGAGAACATGTGCAGCTGCAGAAGCTTAGAGATAAAGTAGACAAAGGATTATTAGAGAAATGAACTGTTAGCATTGTGCTTGAATTAGCCATAGTACCTTGAATGGTAACATAACATGTATCTAACTGGTAGTAATCAAGGCCATGTTGTTTTCCTCAGAAAGTTTCTCACAAAAATTGATAAATCAGCAGAAATTCATGGGAATGATGGTCAACAGATGATGATGAAAAAGCTGGTAATCTGTTACGTCAGCTTGGTAGGCCATGTCTAGTTAGAGAATGTATAAAAATGAAAGTATTTCCTGTTCCTAGTTAGACAAACTCTGTAATAGCACGTTTTTGTCTCCTTGCTGCAAGATTAAAGTGCCTTAACCTGAACCTACCGTGTTTTGATCATTTTTAAAGTATATTTTTCCTTTGACAGTTTGGTCCTTCGGACCAGAAAGTACCTCTCGCTTTAGGCCTAGGTCAGAATTGGGCCCGGTGGCATGCATCCGTACGGAGAAGAGGCCAAATTGGCTCTTCTGTTTTGAAAGACTTCCGACTGAATTGTCATTCGAAAGAGGCCAGCCACTGTTTCTGATCTGGGATTGGAGGACAAGTCAACGATCCGGTGGATCAACTCACGGAGGGTCAGGTAAGGAGGAATTACCTTATTTCTGTTTTAAGATCAGGGGCTAGTTGCAGAACTGTTTTTGTCAGGTTACTGTTTTGTCATAGATCAGGGAAACAGAATAGGTAGGCAGTTATTCTAGATAAACTGTGAAAAGGTGTAGAACCATGGTACCACGTGATAAGAAGGGTTACGTAACAATTTGCAGCTTAGCTAAGGCAACAATGGGAAATCAGTGCACGAAAAGTTCCTGAGATCCGCTCCTAACTGAAGACGCGAAATATATGCAATTACAGCGTGCCGACAATGTTAAGTACTATACAAAATGGGTTGATAAGTATAAATTCGATGGTAATTTAGATAAACTTGCACTTATTAAACTTGTTAGGCAACTAAAGACAGAGGCAAAAGGTCAATTAAAAAAGCAACGACAATTAGGAGTCCCTCAGGCACATAGGTGGCTTGAGGAAGCAAATCGCAGGGAACAAAAGATTAAAAATTCAAAAACAATGTTCTTAGACAAAGAAGATAATAACTTGGTAATAGCAACGGCCCTTCCTTCACCCCATCCACTTCCCTTACCAGAATATGAAGTGAGTTGACAAGCTGATCCACCTCCGCTATACCCAGCTGTTTCTACAGCATCAAAACTATTTGTCAGGGATCCTATTGAGACAAGGTCTCGAACACGCGACTTGAGAAGGGAGATTGAACTATGTGAAATAAATAGAAAATCACAAGCTATGAGTGAGGAAGAAATATGTCCACTCATAGAAGTACCAAATCCTCAGGCAGGACAGGCAGGACAGGATCCGACTCTTTTAGTTTATAGACCGTGGACACCGGAAGATATCCGGAAAGCCACGGAGGGAATTCCCCATCCGAAAGTGAATTTTCAAAAATTTTTAGAAGACTTACAGGGTATGAGATTAAGTTACCATTTGAATGGAGAAAAAGTAGAAAAAGTAGTTAGACAAATTGTAGGTCCAGATTGGCACATGATCAGTGGCAACTGGAATCCCCGTGATGCACAGCTTAGACCACTCCCACATACTAATGTAGAATTGGATGGCAGAGTGAAAGTTCTGACAGACCGAATCTCTGAAAAATGGAAGCCTAGGGCTGATTGGACTTGCATTAATCAGTGCATTCAACAAGAAGGTGAAACAGTTGATAGATATTATGCTAGATTATTAGAGTGTTTTAATAAACCACTGCGGAATGCAAATACCAGAAAACCAGACACAAGATTCCCCATATGAGCAACAGCTAAAGAATGCATTCTTGAAAGGTAGTATAACTCCCATTAGCAGCTTTATTACGAAGCACATGGTAGATCATCGTACGAGTAGATTACAGCCATTACTTGAATATGCAAGACATGCAGAGAGACATTTTAGTAGTAAAAAGAAAAAGAAAACTCAAGTATTTTCAGCAGAAGATGGGTCAGAAGTATTTGTAGTACAAACTGGGAGAAAGGGTAAGAAAAATACCCAGGGAAATAAACAATCTGACAAACGTTCAGAAGATTTTGAAGAAAGAAAGAAAAGAGGTGAATGTTTTAAAAGTGGGAAAAAAGGACATTTAGCAAGGGATTGCAGGCTAAATAAAAAGGTGACTACAGAAAATAAGGAGGATGAGGAATGACTATATGATATTCAGGAATCACTGAATGAAAATAAACAGGAAAAGACAAGTGCAAATGTGATAGCAAGGGTAGAGGATGTGACAGAAGGGGTAGAGGATGTACATGAATTTGTAGACGTTGAGGAAAATGAAATTTTGGACTTAGCCTTATTGAGCCTAGAGCTTTACTTAGCAGATACAAAACCGGAAGTGACGCTTCTGGTAGATGGGAGGGAAGTCAAATTTTTATGTGACTCAGGGGCTTCACGGACCCTGATACATCCTTCCAAATTACCAGAAGATTCAGAATCACCAGATTATATACTAGTGAAGGCAGCTAATGGACAGCTGTATCGGGAGCCACTCTCCCATGACATAGCAATAACAGACCCCGTTTCAGGAATGACCCAGAAAAGTAAAATTGTAGTTTCTGCAAAATGCCCAGTAAATCTTTTGGGTAGAGATTTAATGCAGATATTTGGCATAGCCATAGTTCCAACCATGCAGGGTATGGACGCACAGCGACAAATGGAAACTTTTGTAGTGCGACCGGAGGGTGAGACATATTATTGGTACAACCAGGACTTGGTTACGACTGGTCCTGGGGCAGTAACCAAAGAACTGATGAACGTAGCCATCAGTAAATCCCCCTCCCTCGACATTGACAAACAGCATTTGTTGCATTGTACTCTATATTACTGTAGTAGACCAGGACCTGATAAAGAATATGAGCAGGAATTGTTTCAGAACCATGCAAACAGACTAGTGTTACGAAACTTGTACTGGGACACAGAAGGAAACAGTGTAGTAAGCTGTTCATTGCCCCAGGAATTTTTAGCACTTTACAAATCTAATCAATAGCCACATGTTAGTTTAACTAAGAGTAAAAGTTTGAAATGGGCAGACTTGGGAGAAAAAGTCACAAGGTGGGAAAAGCAGACAGAATTAGAACTCTCCGAACAAGGAGTACAGAAACAGAAATTGAATTGGATAACACAGACACACCCAGCTGTGCACTCACAGGTTAGTGAGAATAGCTGAGTATTACTCTTATTGGAAGAAGAGGAAAAAGCCTTGCGAGACATACCAGAGACTCTCTGGTCAACAGGGAAATCAGATGTAGGACTTATACAAACAGCAGGACCAGTTACTATTACACCAAAGTCAGCATTTAGACCTAAGAAAAGACAGTATCCCTTGAGAAAGGATGCAGAGATAGGGATCAAACCTATAATAGCAGCCTTACTTAAGGAAGGAGTCTTAATAGAATCTCCCGATTCACCATGTAATACACCTTTATTTCCTGTCAGGAAAGCGAACGGGGAATGGTGTATGGTCCAAGATTTACAAGCTGTAAATAATGCAGTTATACCCAGGGCACCAACGGTGCCAGATCCGCACACCTTACTGAATGATTTAAAGCCTCAGCAAAAGTATTTTTCTGTGGTAGATATTAGTAATGCATTTTTCTCAATACCGATACACCCCGACAGCCAACATTGACTTGCATTTACATTTCAGGGGAAACGGGATACATATACGAGATTACCACAGGGATATTGTGAAAGTCCAAAAATATTTGCACAAGAAATGGCAAGCAACCTGGCGGGATTTATCCCACCAAAAGGTAGTCAGATTTTACTTTATGTAGATGACATTCTGCTGGCAGCCCCCACCCAGCAAGAATGTAAAGAGGACACCATAGCATTATTACAGTTTTTAGCTACTCAAGGACACAAAGTAAACAAGAACAAACTACAACTCTGGAGAAAACAAGTTAAGTACTTGGGATATGTAATATCCAAAGAAGGTAGAATATTAGATGAAGATAGAAAAACAGCAATATTACAAGCACCTAGACCAACTACCAAGAAGGAAATGATGTCCTTCCTGGGAACTACTAACTTTTGTCGGAGTTGGATACCAAACTATGCTTTGGAATCTGCTCCACTGACTAATTTGATATTTAAAAGGCCAATGGCAGCACAGGATTTATTACAATGGACACCAGAAGCAGAAGCAGCTTTCTGTAAGCTGAAACAACTGATAGCATCATCCTTAGTTTTAGGATTACCTAACTATCATAAGCAATTTTTTTCAAACTGTAGATTGTAAGCAAGGTTATATGACATCAGTGTTAACACAGCAACATGGGGACAAGCAACGCCCCATAGCTTACTATTCATCACAGTTAGACCCAATGGCGCGGTCCCTACCCCACTGTGTACAAGCGGTGGTTGCAGCTGCAATGGCAGTGCAGGCTTCAGCCTCAGTAGTGTTATTCCACCCTCTCACATTGAGAGTGCCTCATGCAGTCACAATTATTTTACTGCATGCAAAAGTAGCATATCTCTCTCCTGCTAGACATCTTTCCTGTATGACTATACTGTTGAGCCAACCTCATATGACAATTGAACGATGCACAACTTTGAATCCATCAACCTTGCTCCCAACCCCTGCAGATGGCAAACCGCACTGCTGCCTGCAGGAGATTGAGCAAAAGACATTACCGAGACAAGACCTTACAGATGTTCCCTTGGATGATGCCGAGGTGACATACTATGTGGACGGCTTGTGCAGGAGGGGTCCTACAGGACAGATCCTAGTGGGGTATGCAGTCGTTTTTGACACTAAAACTTTAGAAGCAAAATCATTACCACACAATTTATCTGCACAAGCAGCAGAATTGATTACCTTGACAAGTGCATGTACCTTAGCAAAAGGTAAGAAAGTGAATATTTATACTGACAGTCAGTATGCTTTTTCTACTGTACATGTTTTTGCACAGCAGTGGAAAAATAGAGGAATGATAACATCTACTGGTAAACCAATTAATCATGTGCAATTTATTTTAGATTTATTAGACTCTATTCAGTTACCTCAAAAAGTAGCTATTTGCAAATGCGTAGCTCATACTAAGCAACAGGATAGAATTTCGAAAGGTAATGCACGGGCTGATACAGCTGCAAAACAGGCAGCTTCAGCCTCAGAAGCTTTTCTTTTGAGTGAGGAATTACAACCCTCTGAGATTTTAGATTTAGAAAGGTTAAAAACAATGCAGACACTTACTACAAATGTAGAAAAACAGAAGTGGATAAAACGAGGAGCAATCCTTGAAAAGGGACTGTACATATCCAAGGAAAAGAAACCAATTTTGCCATCTAACTTGTTTAGATATGCAGCTTTGTTGAGCCATGGGCAGAGCCATGTCTCAACAGGGGGGATGGTACAGTTAGTGAATCGAGTGTTTACAACATATGGATTTACAAACTACACAAAAAATTTTTGTGCAGCATGCCATGCTTGTAACAAGCATCATGAACAAGGGGCATTGAAGCCTAAGCAATGGAGTTTCCCTACACCACCTTATCCGTTTCATACTATTTGTATGGATTTCATAGAACTGAATAAATGTGAGAATAAAAAGTATTGCCTTATCATTATAGATATGTTTTCCAAATGGGTGGAAGCTTTTCCAACTAAAAATCCAGATGCAGCTACTGTTGCAAAGGTCCTTGTTAAAGAAATTATACCCAGATTTGGCATACCGGAAAAGATTTATAGTGATAATGGTACACATTTCGTGAATCAAACAGTGCAACAACTTAGTCATTATTTCGGAATATCGTTAAAAAATCACTGCACCTACCACCCCCAATCTGCAGGATTAGTTGAGAGGCATAATGGGGTGTTGAAGAATAAGCTTAGGAAATTGATGAGTGAGACACAGAAGAACTGGGAGCACTGTTTGCCTCTAGCACTGTTGAGCATGAGAACTGTTCCAAATGCAAAGGGATTAACTCCTTTTGAAACTTTGTTTGGGAGGGCATATTATACACCTCAGTGGAAACCTCTCATGTCTGCAGAGCAAGAGGCTGACAGTTCACTTGCAGGGTATATGAGACGATTTTTGAATAACAAACTTTTGCAGTTAAATTCTGTTTCAGATAAAGAGCAATCAAAATCGGAAGCACCAGTAGCACCAGGCACCTGGGTCTGGGTGAAGATTGTGAAGAAAAAGAACTGGAGTTCTCTGAAGTGGGAAGGACCGTACCAGGTACTACTGTCGACACCCACTGCAGTCAAGATCGCGGAGCGAGCTTCCTGGATTCATTTGACACACTATAAACTGGTTAAGAACTTTGAATTGGACAAACACTTTGTTACTGTTGTACAACGAGAACATAATGGCCAGGTACAGAGTGAATAGAGACATTGAGCAACCTCAGAAAACTTGCATGATCATTTTGATATCTATGCTAATCACATTGTTCTTTTTGTTGTGGCCACTCCTTTTTCCTGCCACAAAAGTTGGACTGATTAAACGTAATGAGCCAAATATAGACTGGCATCTTTAACACTTATCAGGCAATTACACGTGTGTATGCTGAGACTTTTAATGTTTCGAACTGCTGGGTCTGCACAGCCATACCAACAGCATACGGGGGTTTATTGATGGTGGCTATCCCCCTAGGGGTCAATGAGACCTGGGAAAATCTGTTTTTTGACACAGTTGCTATTAAAGCACATGATAAGGTAGCACTGTATTTGCCTGTAACACAAAAAGGAATTGTATGCTTTTACAAAAATGATACCATCCAAGTGGGATGGAGCAAGTGTAATGTCACCGTACAGTATAAATGTTATACAAAAGCAAATTATTTAGGTGGATCTTGTAGTACAGATTATAACTCATTTTTGAAATCTATGCATAAGACTCTTGATCAGGTACAACATAATCCTGTACTTTTTAAACAATTATCTGTAATAGATAGGAAAATGTTTCATGCAGGGCAGTCATTTCGTAACAAAGTAACAACTAAAGTAGAGGACTGTTATTTTGTGTGTGGTAAAAAAGCATATAAGTGGTTACCTGAGAATTGGTCTGGCAGTTGTTTTTTGGGATACCTGGTCCCGACCATACGACACACTGCAGTTTTGCCTCAGGGAAGTATTTGAAATACCCAAGATGCAACCAAAAAGACTGTTAAGAAACCTGAGAATCCAGTGGGACAGATCGAAGCAGGCTGGAAAGACCATCATAATGTGGGAACCAAACTTGCGCACATGGACTTGAGTGATGCTGTCATATCATGGGCAGGTATATTACCAGCATATGGTGCAGTTAAATCGATTTGGAAGCTGCGAAAACTGTCTAAACTTCTCGAAGTAATGAGTAATGCGACTTTTTCTGCTCTTGAACTGATAACTGATTAACTGAATGCCATGAGAACTGTAGTACTCCAAAACCGAATGGCTCTTGATTTCACCCTAGCGGCGAGGGGTGGGACATGCGCTTTAATCAAAGAAGAATGCTGTGCATTTATTCCTGATCATCAGCATGAGATTAACGATCATCTCGAGGTGATTCAGCAAGTGTTGGCCATGACCAAACCAGGCCCAAACCCTCTGACAGACTTTTTCCAGAATGTATTTGGGGGGTGGGGTTCCATCCTAATGAACATATTGATTGCCATTGGGGTAGGATTACTCCTAATAGGAGTTTGTGTTTGTTGTGGAATCCCCTACATGAAGAAATTAATCAAAGAATTCATAGCTATATCAGTATCTGAGACTATGTATCAAAGTACGGAATTTGAAGAGCTGCTAGAATGTGAAACACTTTCATAAAAGTTTAAACTTGCATCTGGAGCATTTCTCCCCGGGCCTCCGCTGAAAACAGGCTCTGTGGAACCTAGTCGGACATTCCGGGTCAACAAATGTTAAATAAATAAATAAATAAATAAATAAACTGAATGATTTTCTTAACTGCAAATCCTAATTGGAAGAGGTTAGGAAAAGAAGCAAACTGTTTATTCTTTTTTTGAAAATAGAATTAAAAAGTATTAACAGGAGGGAAATGTTAGAAAAATATGTATTAATGTGTGTATGCTTAATGCCAATTAATAATCAAAAGAATTAATATGCTTTTCATTCTATTTTACATGCACTGTGTTATATATAAATTGAGTTTCATATGAGACTGAAAAAGATGCTTTTTGAAAACTGCAGTATGCTTTCTGAAACTTGCAAGATGCTCTCTGACCTAGTAATTGCTAGCACAGCAATATTCATGTTTATGCCTTTTGGAAATGTACTTGAGAAGCAAGTGCTTATCTGCTAGGTCAGGAACGAATGAATGAACAATACTATATTCTGTAAATGTAATGATTTTAGACAATCAGCTCTGTTCGAAGCATGAGAACATGTGCAGCTGCAGAAGCTTAGAGATAAAGTAGACAAAGGATTATTAGAGAAATGAACTGTTAGCATTGTGCTTGAATTAGCCATAGTACCTTGAATGGTAACATAACATGTATCTAACTGGTAGTAATCAAGGCCATGTTGTTTTCCTCAGGAAGTTTCTCACAAAAATTGATAAATCAGCAGAAATTCATGGGAATGATGGTCAACAGATGATGATGAAAAGCTGGTAATCTGTTACGTCAGCTTGGTAGGCCATGTCTAGTTAGAGAATGTATAAAAATGAAAGTATTTCCTGTTTCTAGCTAGACAAACTCTGTAATAACACATTTTGTGTCTCCTTGCTGCAAGATTAAAGTGTCTTAACCTGAACCTACCGTGTTTTGATCATTTTTAAAGTATATTTTTCCTTTGACAGTTTGGTCCTTCGGACCGGAAAGTACCAGGAAATAGCAGAGCAAGACAGAGGCCATTTAGCAAAACTGAAACTATTGTGTTCATTTGTAATCATGCAATGGCAGAAACAGAAGCACAGATAAAAGATGTAGAAGGAAACATGCTGAACTGGCACTAATAATTCTGCAGTAATGAAAAACTACACTGATGTTATGATTTCTGGAATGGAAAATGGAAGAAAGAACAAATAACTTGTAAGAATAGTGCAAGCATCCTAGAAAATGTTGCTTTTTGGTGATCTGAAGAAAGTTTATGTTGTACCCCTGTCGCCATACACACACACAGCCAAATACACAACCCACATGTTGTTGTGTCTTTCGGCTTATCCCAGTTAGGGGTCGCCACAGCCGAACTCCGGTCCGCTAATGTTTGGTAGTGGATTTTTACGTGCCGAGTTACCAGCCCTGACGCACAACCTTCAACGAAGGCACGCCCATTCACGCATGCCTCCACACAGAAGACGCTATAGCTGAGAATCGAACGCGACAACGTCTTGCTGTGAGACGACAACGCTACCGCAGCACCACTACCGCTGTGCACATATTCAACACACACACACACACACACACACACACACACACACACACACACACACACACACACACACACACACACATATAACATCCAGGTTTCAGGCTGTACTGTTTTATGTTTCATGAATATAACATTAATATTATGGAACAATGACAAGATAAATACCTTAGTCATACCTGAATATGTAACACAATCAGCAGAGCAAGACTACTGAAAGATTTTCTGTCATTCATAACAATACATAAAACAAGCCTGAGATTGAAAATGAAAGGTAATGAACAATGAGAAGTTCAGCAGAGGATAAGCAATGACCTTAATTTTTGAATAACATTACAACCAAAAGAAGATATTATTTTTGTTTAAATGCAATAGAAACTCATGTCATACAGACGTGGTATCAAAATGAGCTTTATGCTACTCGTTCAATGCAACAGACATACGCAGTTCGTTTTAAGTCTGTTTACTGGGATAGTGCACTGATGAATATGACCATTTCCAGACACAAGCTTCGTGAATTAATTCACAATAAAAACTGAATATAAACAGTGATAAGACAACAAACAGTTGTCAGTGTTACAAGGAACATTCATAGTACAAATATAAAATGTAGAAAGAGACAGAACACTGGACATGTCATTTCTACAAGCAACAACATGCTTTAATACAGAGGAAGTGACAAAAAGCAAACAATAAAAAATTGCATTTATAATTTTTACATTTTATTACATTTGAACACATTGTGCAAAGTTTAAGTAGAAAGTATAATGTATGCAATTCTTTTGGCTAGAGAAAATAGAGAAGTAGAGAAGGTAGTGGCAAAAAAAACAGAGTATAAACATTTATACAGAAACACATGTAAATATTTTACACACACACACACACACACACACACACACACACACACACACACACACACACACACACACACACACACACATATGAATGTATTTGGTGCTATAATTTTTGTTCATACCTAGGGGATTAAAGATACATCTGCAGTGGTGGTGCTGCTCACAGTTAGATGTTGCCCGTTCAATTCTCAGTTAGAGCGTCTTCTGTGTAGCGACATGCGTGAATAGGCATTCCTTCGTTGAAGGTTGTGTGTTAGGCCCAGCAAGCCAGTACGTAAAAATCTACTGCCAATCATTAGTGGACCGGAGTTCCGCTGTGGCGACCCCTAACCGGGAAAAGCCGAAAGACACAAACAAACCTAGGGGATTAGAGAAAGAGTATGTCTGTAAGAGTGTGTATGAGTGTGTGTGTATGTGTGTGCGCGCGTGTATGTATGTATGTGCACACTTGTGTAAGACCATTTCATGGTTGCTGTTGTGTATCTACAATACATATTGGCACGTACAGAGACTAAGTGAACAAGGTAAGGTGTCTTAAAGAAAAGTGTGAAAAAACGCTTGAGGCCAGGCAGCTTAAATGAACTGGTTTCTGTTTCAAAGAAGTACTAAGATGAGAAAGTTAGGCCAAGAAGACAGAAGTTGTCATAGTGAAAATTCTACACCTGTTTGATGTTGCAAGGAGTGAAGAATCTGAATAAATGAACATTGTACATACATCTTTTAACAATAAACCTCTGCACTCTGTTTTAGGAAAATAACCTTTGTGCTTGTCCTAAGAATCCACTGGCTAATACACTCACATGCAGACAGATACAGCATGTGAGGAAGCATCTAATAAATGATTTGGGAAGGCTAACCAACTCAACAGATAGTTGCCACTTGAGGTTCATTGCAGACAAATGCAAACTAGTGCACTTAGGCTATAACATCCCTGCTGTGAAATATCAGGTAAAATGAGTAAAACTGATAGCAATGGGACAGAATGGATCTGGTAGCAGTGAGGACATCTAGAATGGACAACCAGGAGCAAAGTGAGAGGTCAGCGAATGCAGCAGACAGAATATTGGGGTTAAGCTTCAGAAAGAGATAGCGCTCCTCCTGCTTTCCAAGTCCCTAATCAGGCTCTAGATCGATACTCTTTGCAGTTTAGTAGGAAGTACAAAAAGAGGGATAGCAGGCTGCTGAATGGGATACAGGAGAAAATCATCAGAAAAGTATTTGGGACAGAGTTGAAAAGATGTGACCAGAGGCTTAAAGCTGGAATTGGAGCACTTAACAGTAGACATCAAAATAGACTGAGGAGTATGCTATAAATGTACAGCACACATCAAACAGATGTGAAGGGGTTGCCCTAAATAGAAAGAACAGAGTGGGGGGGGGGTACAGGGAACACACTGTAAAGACTTAGCATTCATTGAATCTGTGAAAATACTTAATCACAGGGAATGTTGTGGCCCCATGGCAGGGGTTACTAAAAAGAGATGTGAAGAGAAAGGATCAGGAAAAAAGGAGGGATGAAGTGGAGATAGAATGTTAAACGTACTTAAAATGTTAAATGTACTTAAAAGATCAAGTGGGTGGGCTGTCTCCTTCTGCCATAGTACAAATATATATATATATATATATATATATATATATATATATATATATATATATATATATATATGTGTGTGTGTGTGTGCATGTGTGTGTGTGTGTGTGTGTGTGTGTGTGTGTGTGTGTGTGTGTGTGTGTGTGTGTGTGTATGTGTGTGTGTGTGTGTGTGTGTGTGTGTGTGTGTGTGTGTGTGTACACATACAGACAGTCAACAGGTGTGCGAGACTGACAATATCTAAGTAGGGGAATATCCCTTTCACCGGAGAATGTCCAATCTCGGAGTTAAAATATATATATATATATATATATATATATATATATATATATATATATATATATATATATATATATATATATATATATTTAGCAGGGGGTGGGTGGCACAGCTCCCAGCATTAGGGGATGTTGTTTATGCTTTTTTTTTTTTAATTAATATTTGCATACTCCGAGAAGCAACCTCTGCACATGTGTAGTAGGAAGTTGTTATTTCTATTTTGATCAAGAGTGACTTACCTTCATGATGTTGACATTCATGTTAGTCGACAAAATGAAGTGAAGGTAAACCACATATATATATATATATATATATATATATATATATATATATGTGTGTGTGTGTGTGTGTGTGTGTGTATGATTGCGTTTGTGTGTATGTGAATAAAACAAATGAAACTATAAAATCCATGATTCATACCTCTTAACCTATTTAGTGCAGAAAATGTGGACAAAGCCTAAAATTATGAGGAGACAATGGCTTAAAATAGGGACAGATTTTAAATATTGCTCTTATAAACATTTAAAGTTGCCCGAATAACTAGTTTTGTTTTAACAATGATTTTCTGAAAGACTTGAAGTCTGAAACTCAAATGTCTGCTATTATTTAGTGATTTAAGTCCTCACTGATCTGACAGAAAACCACAAATTTTATGATGAATGGACCAAAAATATGAGGCAAAAATCGGGGCATTCTGCAAAAATCTGGACAGTTTTAAAATATGCCTTGAATGTATATCTTTAACTCTCATATATATTTTTTAATTATCTTCTGCTTAACCTCCTCCCACATGCCTTTAGCTTCCATGTTAGCCTTTTTTTTAACCCCTATCCCCAATTGTTTCATTTTGTCATTTCTTCATAAATCTGGACACTGTTGAATTAAATGTATAGGAACAAAATCTACTAATATTCCATTCATTTTATCTTCATTTAGTTTGTATCCAGAAAATGTATGAAACTGTTTCAAAATATTTGAACTGCACTGGGATGTCTTGCTCTGGGTTTGTCGCATAGTCGGCTTTATGTTGTTAGGTTGTGACTACATGAACATTAACAATTCTGCTTGTTTTGACCATAACACATATCCAACAACACCTGGGAATTGACAATGTCTTTATTTTTGCCGTGAGTTAAGAGTGTGCTAGTGACAATTTTAAAGTGTTGTACTGTCTTGTGTTATAGTGATTCTTTGCATTTAGAACTGGCTTAACAAGTTATCTCATGGTAAGAGACGGAGCTACTGCTATTGTTCTAAGTGAAATTACTGTTGGGTAAATAGCAACATATTTTTCAATTGGCCTGTATCTGCTTGTTGTTTGCTTAAACTCTGTGTGTTTGTGGACATCATTGCTGTACTGCATTAGGCTGCAACTGCAAAAACATGCTTGAACACAACTGCTGGATTTCACTACAATGCATGACCCACAGCTCTTGCAAATAGACATTTTCTTTATTTTATCATGAATTAGAATATGCCATTACTGATTTTAAAGTACTGAACTGTTTTTGTGTTGAAGTGAATTTTTTTTGCATTTAGTATTAGCTAGCAAGCCATTTCCAGAAGAAAAGTGGGCTGCTGTGATTGCTTTAGGCAAAATTACTATAGGCTACATAGCATCATCATTACTAATTGGCCTGTGTGTGCTCCATGTTTGTTTAACTTCGGTATATTCATGGATGTCATCAGTCTACTTTTCTGGGCTGCAGCTACATAAATATGCCTGAACACAGCTGCCATTAAATGAAATACAGTTCTCACAACTCCTAAGAATTGCATAATCTTTATTTTGACTTGAATTGGAGTGTGTTAGTGCTAGTTTTAAAGTAATGTACTGTATTTGTGCTGTAACAATTTTTGCATGAATAACTGGTTTAAAAGTTATCTTTTCTCTTAATATCCACCCTGTTCCTGGTTCTGTCAAAACCATTTGACACAGTATCCCACCGGCTCCTAACAATGAACTATCTTCCCTATCACTGTGCTATCTTCCTATCACTGTGTCATTCATCTCATACTTGGTTCTGTAGCTCTCTCTCCAACAGACAACAGGCCTTAAAATGGAATCAGGACTTCTACCCCTTTCTCCCTGGTTCCATTGGTGTACCACAAGGGTCTATTCCAGGCCCAATAATTTTCAATATTTTCACAAAACTGCAAAAAACCAGAAAACCTGCCATCATCATCTGCTCAGCCTCAACCCTTCAACATACCTCTCAACCTCTTAGAGCAGGAAATCTCAACAAAGTTGTGACATCCGGACAATACCCCCACTGGACTGCCAATAATAATGTGACATTCCCCACTGTCCTGGGTCAGTAATTAAGGAGCTTCAATCCTCACTACCAACTCCAATGTGAGATGGTCACTTAAACAGGAGTAATATTTCACAATTTCCCCTAAGAGCACAACAGGAACACCCTCTATAACCTGGAACTGGACTGCATACTTCTGTCCACCCTTAATAACTCCTTATTACATACTTCAGAGCATATAATTCTGTTCACCTTTAATGTAACTCCTTATTACACACTTTAGAGCAATGTGTCCCAGTTTAAGACCTCTGATATAATCACAGTTAAATATATTAAATCTCACACATCCAAAATCTTCTGGGAAAGCCTGACACAGATTTCCAGCTGTGTCCCTTCCCAAAACAATACAGTAACACACTGCCACCAACCACAGTCTACATGCCCTTTTAAAGGGGTGTCCAGTTATGAAAATTAGATATTAAAACAAATTATAGCAAATGACCTAAAGCAGCCAGGCTTTCGAAGTGGCCTAAGAAGTTAGCAAATCAGGTATAAGCACTCTCAAATCACTATTGACCAGCCACAATGTGAGTTAATAAAAATAAGTAGCAAATGATTAAAACTATAAAACAGTTATTTCCAATAAACAACCAGAACTCAATCACCAGGAAAATAAAATCAATACTGAAGGATAGAAATCCAACATTTAGAAAAACTCTAACTGATTATTGTTATCATTTTTCCTATCTGACTAAAGGACACTGTTCTTGATTTAAACTAAATTATTACAATAGAGCAAAGGCAGGCTTATAGTTCTTGGTGCGTCCTTTAGGGTATCCACTGCACAGTACAACTGAACAACTGACAACTGCAACTGGCAACTATAACTGTAACTGATTGTTAACTGATAACAACTGCAACTGCCTTTAACTGTCTTCAGCAGGCTCTTTTATAGACTAGCTTAACTGCCTCAAGTGTTCCAGTTCTAATTTTTATTTCATATTATGAAAATCAACCAACTGTTTACTAAAGTTCCTTCCCTATCTTTCAGCCTGACAGTAACACATAACAACTGTCAACATTCCAATGGCATCATCTGTAGCTCAGCTGATTCTGGGTCAGTCTGCACTTGGAATCTTCTTCACAAATATGTGCAGTTAGAAATGTAAAGGAACACTGTTCAAGTATTTAAAACATTCTGTACAAACAGATTATAAATCAACATGTACGAATCTATTTACAATATCACAGCTAGTTTTTCTGGCATATAATACACAGGGTAATCTAAAATTATGTACAAAAAGTTCAGCAAGACATACCAGCATAGATGACAGTGTCTAATTTCTTCACATACCCCTCCATTATTCAAGCATAGTTTTCAAGTGACCTTTCCTTTGAAAAACGATGCTTGAGAAAAATGGGTCTGTCTCGGAGATCAACCCACTCCTATCCTGGACAATCCATCTGTAATGGCATTTGCAGTGTTGTATTGTCATGCCACATGCTTGCAACCCTAGATTCCATCTCAGTAACTTAGCATTTTGCTTGCTGACTCTATTTAGCCATGTTAAAGGGTCATGGTCTGTGAGTACAGTGAATTTTCTTCCATTAAGATAGGGCTGCAGCTTCTGCAATGCCCAAACTATGGCTAGACATTCTTTCTCCACAGCTGTATAACATTCTTCCTTAGGTTGAAGTCTATGGCTAAGATATACCGCTGGGTGCTCTTCTTCTTCTTCTGCATCATCATTACTAATTGGCCTGTGTGTGCTCCATGTTTGTTTAACTTCGGTATATTCATGGATGTCATCAGTCTACTTTTCTGGGCTGCAGCTACATAAATATGCCTGAACACAGCTGCCATTAAATGAAATACAGTTCTCACAACTCCTAAGAATTGCATAATCTTTATTTTGACTTGAATTAGAGTGTGTTAGTGCTAGTTTTAAAGTAATGTACTGTATTTGTGCTGTAACAATTTTTGCATGAATAACTGGTTTAAAAGTTATCTTTTCTCTTAATATCCACCCTGTTCCTGGTTCTGTCAAAACCATTTGACACAGTATCCCACCGGCTCCTAACAATGAACTATCTTCCCTATCACTGTGCTATCTTCCTATCACTGTGTCATTCATCTCATACTTGGTTCTGTAGCTCTCTCTCCAACAGACAACAGGCCTTAAAATGGAATCAGGACTTCTACCCCTTTCTCCCTGGTTCCATTGGTGTACCACAAGGGTCTATTCCAGGCCCAATAATTTTCAATATTTTCACAAAACTGCAAAAAACCAGAAAACCTGCCATCATCATCTGCTCAGCCTCAACCCTTCAACATACCTCTCAACCTCTTAGAGCAGGAAATCTCAACAAAGTTGTGACATCCGGACAATACCCCCACTGGACTGCCAATAATAATGTGACATTCCCCACTGTCCTGGGTCAGTAATTAAGGAGCTTCAATCCTCACTACCAACTCCAATGTGAGATGGTCACTTAAACAGGAGTAATATTTCACAATTTCCCCTAAGAGCACAACAGGAACACCCTCTATAACCTGGAACTGGACTGCATACTTCTGTCCACCCTTAATAACTCCTTATTACATACTTCAGAGCATATAATTCTGTTCACCTTTAATGTAACTCCTTATTACACACTTTAGAGCAATGTGTTCCAGTTTAAGACCTCTGATATAATCACAGTTAAATATATTAAATCTCACACATCCAAAATCTTCTGGGAAAGCCTGACACAGATTTCCAGCTGTGTCCCTTCCCAAAACAATACAGTAACACACTGCCACCAACCACAGTCTACATGCCCTTTTAAAGGGGTGTCCAGTTATGAAAATTAGATATTAAAACAAATTATAGCAAATGACCTAAAGCAGCTAGGCTTTCGAAGTGGCCTAAGAAGTTAGCAAATCAGGTATAAGCACTCTCAAATCACTAAAGAGAACACTGATTGACCAGCCACAATGTGAGTTAATAAAAATAAGTAGCAAATGATTAAAAATATAAAACAGTTATTTCCAATAAACAACCAGAACTCAATCACCAGGAAAATAAAATCAATACTGAAGGATAGAAATCCAACATTTAGAAAAACTCTAACTGATTATTGTTATCATTTTTCCTATCTGACTAAAGAACACTGTTCCTGATTTAAACTAAATTATTACAATAGAGCAAAGGCAGGCTTATAGTTCTTGGTGCGTCCTTTAGGGTATCCACTGCACAGTACAACTGAACAACTGACAACTGCAACTGGCAACTATAACTGTAACTGATTGTTAACTGATAACAACTGCAACTGCCTTTAACTGTCTTCAGCAGGCTCTTTTATAGACTAGCTTAACTGCCTCAAGTGTTCCAGTTCTTATTTTTATTTCATATTATGAAAATCAACCAACTGTTTACTAAAGTTCCTTCCCTATCTTTCAGCCTGACAGTAACACATAACAACTGTCAACATTCCAATGGCATCATCTGTAGCTCAGCTGATTCTGGGTCAGTCTGCGCTTGGAATCTTCTTCACAAATATGTGCAGTTAGAAATGTAAAGGAACACTGTTCAAGTATTTAAAACATTCTGTACAAACAGATTATAAATCAACATGTACGAATCTATTTACAATATCACAGCCAGTTTTTCTGGCATATAATACACAGGGTAATCTAAAATTATGTACAAAAAGTTCAGCAAGATATACCAGCATAGATGACAGTGTCTAATTTCTTCACATACCCCTCCATTATTCAAGCATAGTTTTCAATTGACCTTTCCTTTGAAAAACGATGCTTGAGAAAAATGGGTCTGTCTCGGAGTATCAACCCACTCCTATCCTGGACAATCCATCTGTAATGGCATTTGCAGTGTTGTATTGTCATGCCACATGCTTGCAACCCTAGACTCCATCTCAGTAACTTAGCATTTTGCTTGCTGACTCTATTTAGCCATGTTAAAGGGTCATGGTCTGTGAGTACAGTGAATTTTCTTCCATTAAGATAGGGCTGCAGCTTCTGCAATGCCCATACTATGGCTAGACATTCTTTCTCCACAGCTGTATAACATTCTTCCTTAGGTTGAAGTCTATGGCTAAGATATACTGCTGGGTGCTCTTCTTCTTCTTCTGAGGAAACTTGGCTAAGTACAGCCCCCACCCATTAATTTAAAGCATCTACTTGCACAACAAATTCTTTACAATAATCTGGGCTGGCTAACACGGGGGTTCTCCCAAAATTTCTTTAAGTGTTTGGAATGCCTGTAGATAATCTGTGGTCCACACTACCTTATCCAGTTTATTTTTCCTAGTTAGGTCAGTAAGGGGTGCAGCTATTATACTATAATTGGCACAAATTTTCTATAGTATCCCGCTGTCCCTAGAAATGCTCTCTCTTGTTTTTTAGTAACAGGAACTGGCCACGCTTAAATGGCTTCCACTCTGACAGGTTCTGGCCTAATCTTACAACTCCCCACTCTGTGTCCTAAGTAAGTAACTTCTGCCATACCCACCTGACATTTACAGGGTTTAATGGTTAACCCTGACCTATTTAATCTACCCAAGACCTCCCTAACATGTTGAAGGTACTCTTGCCGGGAATGGCTATAAATAGCAATGGCATCCAAGTATGCTAGAGCATAATCTCCTGCTCCTACTAAGCATACCTCTCAACCTGGAAACATCAAAAATCTGGACAAGGGTCATGAAAAATAGGTACAAATCTGTACGCTGATTAACATCTAATTTGCATACATAATTACATAATCCCACCCACCCCAATGGAATTGTGGGATACCAACTTTCGAACACAAACTGAAGAACAGACAACCAAAATATGGTGCCAGAGTCCCCCTGCAGCCATTCCAATGTCCAATTACCTGGCAATTTCGCCCCATTTACCATAAACACTAATATGTGCATACTGCTTTACTTCTACAATGATTATTTGGATTTTATTTTTACATTTTGCAGCACATCAATGCACAAAACACTAACAGACATCTGATAAACAAAGCAATACTGTCTCACAATGAAAATAGACTTGGCATTAAAACTTCTCTGCCCTTGAAACTCACATTCATTGAAACAGCATTGAAACCTGCACCACATCCAAAGAAAATGCATCTGGCCAGTGGTGGATAAAGATTACCTTTACTTCTGAACTTGCAGTTTTAAAAACACTTTTTTTTTTACTTTGAAGTGCTGATCCTGGCTGTTTTCCTCCCCTTTCAGATCAATAGGGATGAGTTTGCACTCACGTGCTTCAGGCATTGCTCCAAAGCACTGGGCAGCCTTTTGATTGAGCTTTCAGTACAGCACTTAATATAATATAAGCAAGTTGGTGCTTCTTTATACTTGGTGCCAACAGCAGCAACATTTTAAATTGATTATGAGCTAAGCAAAGTAATTTACTCAATGCAGTTACCTGTGTTAGCTTGAAAAATAAATATTTGTATTATTTATTTTATTTTTTCTACAAGCTTGGGAGTGTGGAAGAAAAAATGTTGCTATATTTTACAAAACAGGAGTAGCTCCTTTAATTACTCCATGGAGGATTCCAACCTGACTGCACTAACTTTGGTTACAATACAAGCTTCCCAGAAAGCAACATAGCTTTCAACCACTTTGCTGAAGAATGAGGGACAAGCTCAAAAAATAACGAAGGCAAATGCTTAAATTGGGACAAATTCTAAATGTCATATATATTTAGAAAGTTACTAGAATTACAAGTTTCACATTTGCAATATCATAGGCAAAACCAAAGAATAATAAAGGACAAATGTTGTGGGGGCACCAAATGAGGACCTCTAAACTGGGTCCCAAATGTCAAAGTTACACGGAGGACCTGTAAACTGGGTCCCAAATGTCAAGTTACACCTCTAATATACACACAACTCTGTTTTATACACACACACACACACACACACACACACACACACACACACACACACACACTTACCTGACACCTTCCCCCACTTCAGTGCTTATGCTCAATTAAACTTACCTTCTCACTACTCATGATTCTTCTGTTCTACTTTTGTCCCCATGTTTTTGATTTTTAAAACCGAACATTCTCTAAGATCTTTGCATTTAACTTTCTGCTTGCTGTACTATGTTACTATCCTCATACTTTTCTCATATCAAGCAAGCTTCTTTTAATTCTGTGTAATAAAGTGTAGTTTGCTCTTGTGCAAGTTTAATCAGGGGAAACCACAGTTACTGAACACAAAACTACAATTCCAAACATTCTCTGCCTTGTTTTCATTGCCTGTCTGTCTCCTCCCATTTCCATATTACTCAACAGAAGAACAAATGTTATGTGAAAACCTACTACTTTCCCCTCATTTCACATTCCTGTTAGCCTTTCACTGCTCCAACCTCTGCTCATTGTGTTAGTATTCAGGTACCTACACTTATTTATTGCCCAGATTAGTCTAACTAAGTACAAGTTCAGATGGTTGAACCCTGTGACATACTGACTCAGTTGTTTTCCTTACTAACACAATAGTCTACATGATTGTTCCTTACCTAATTCCCAGCAAAGTCCCAAGCCAGCAGCAAAAATGGCAGCAGATTTAAAGCAAAGTCCCAAGCCAGGCACCAGCACGGCAGCAGATTTAAAGCAAAGTCCCAAGCCAACAACGAAAACAGCAGCAGATTTAACCTCAAAGCCAGCATAAGCAAAGCCAGCATTCTTCTCTCGGCAGCACCAAAATCAGCAGTTTCTGTCCAAAACAGCATTCTCTCGGCAGCAGCAGTAACTTCAGTTATTTTCAAATTCTCGGCAGCAAAGCACTTCCCGCCTGCTCGCAGCCAGCTGGAAATGATAACGTGAGCTCCTTGAGCTCAGTTCCGACTGGCTGGTAGTGCTGACGGAGCTGACGTCATCGCGCACGTGATGACATCAGCTCCAACAGTGCGAAAATTAAAAAAAGAAAAAAAGAAAAGCAAAGAAATCGGAAATGAAGGGGTGCCACTCGGGAATCGTGGCACCCCTTAATTTGGACCCCAAAACTCGGTAAAAAACGAGTAATTCGGGATGGTTGGGAGGTCTGCTACTAAGACATGATCTACCAGTCTCAGGAAAATTTCTGGGGCATTTTTCATTCCAAAGGGCATATGTATATTCATACAATCCAAAAGAAGTTACAAAAGCTGACCTATGTGTAGCAATGGGAGTCAAGGGTTCTTGCCAGTATCCCTTGGTCAGATCAATAGTGGTCAGATATCTGGCCCCACCCAGCTGTTCTAAGGCTTCACCTGTTCTCAGCATGGGGTATGCATCTGACTCTGTATAATTGTTTAATTTTCTATAGTCTCTCAGATACACTATAAGGAACCTACTTGATAGGTTTTTGGGGCCTGTGTCCACATGGTACTGCACCAAGTCAACATACCCAGATTTCCCTGTGAACATGTCCCCAAATTCCTGAAATACCATTCTTATCTCTCAAATTTGATTAGGAGTTAACTGCTGTGATATGGCTATCTCTTTCACAGAGGTGTCAGTCCTAGCCTCACCAAGAAGATTGGTTACCATATCCCCTTCAGACTCCTCCTGCCATCCACTGTGAATACTCAATACTAGGGCCTCCCTATTATGATAAGGTTTCATCATATTGACATAGTACGGTTTGTGCTCCTGTCTCCTATCTTCCAAGTTTACATGTAGTTCACATCAGTGACTTTCCTTACTCCTTCAAAGGGTCCCTCATAAGCTGTTTGTAATTTGTTATGTCTAACAGGAGCAAGTGCCATAACCTTCTGTCCCTCAGCATACTCTCAGGCATGAGCATTCCTATCATACCAAACCTTTTTCTGCTGTTGGACTAATGCTTAGTTCTCTTGGGCCAAACCCATGAGCTCTTTAACTCTTGTCCTGAAGTTAAGGATGTATGCCACAACAGACTCCTTTTGAGATTTACTCCCACCTTCCCACTCATCTCAGATCAAATCTAAAGGCCCCCTCATCCTATGCCAGTATAATATCTCAAAGGTTGAGAAATCTGTAGATTCCTGTGGTACTTCCCTGTATATAAATAATAGATGGGGCAAATACTTGTCTCACTCCCTTTTAAATTGTTCTGCAAATGCCTGTAGCATAGTCTTTAATGTAGAGTTTAACATTTCCACAAGACCATTAGTCTGGGGATAGTACGGGGGGGTTAGATGTTTCACCACACAATACTTCCATAAACAATTCAGCAGGTCTGACATGAAGTTGGCACCTCGAGCAGTCAGTATCTCCCTCAGAAAACCTGTCCTGCTGAAAATTTCTAGCAAAGCATTTTCCACCTTTTCTGCTTCAATAGACAGAGCTACCACTTCAGAGTATCTGGTACCATAATCCAATACCACCAGGAGATATTTCTTCCCTGTAGAACTTGGAGTACTCAGGGGTCCCATGATATCCATGGCCACCCTCTGAAATGGCTCTTCAATAACAGGCAAAGACATTAATGGAGCCTTAACCTTGTCTCCTGCCTTGTCAACTTTTTCGCACTGTTCACAAGTCCTACAATATTCTACCACATCCTTTGCAATTCCAGCCCAATAAAAAATTCTGCATAATATTTATCTTAGTACATTTTATACCCATATGACCTGAAAAAGGGATGCCATGTACTATGGCTAAAAGTGGCAGAGGGTAAGCTCTAGGCACTACCAGCTGCTGTATTACCTCACCTTCTAGGCCACCTTCAGGAGTCCACACTCTATACAGCAAATGTTTGTGCCAGTATACAGACTTCCCTCTTCCTTAAGCCTCTGGTGCTGCCTTAGCTATCTCTCTCAAATCTGTAATGTAGGGTCCATAAGTTGAGCCTGTCTCAACTCTACATTTGTGACTCTTCCAAGCTCCCCATCCACAGGAAGCCTAGTAACTTCCAACAGCTGTACCCCACTGTCACTTTGGATACTAATCCTCACCTCTGTCCTTGCAATCACTGTGTCCAAGGGAACACTAGTACCTACTAGCATCTGTGGCTCACTTTCAGATTTACTGCTACAGGATAGCTCCTTCTCTAAAACAGCCACCACACTAGTCCCAGCTTCAGGTATGAAATCTGTCTGGGTCTCCCTCAGACTACCGGACCTACAAGCCTGTCTCCAAGCTTCACTGCATGTCACTGCATGCACACAAGGTACTGCATCATCAAAGTCATTCCCTATCAGGACATCTGCAGGAATATGCTCAAACATACCTACCTGCTTGCTTCATCTTCCACCCTCAAGATGAACCCTAGCCAAAGGTATTTGGAATGGGGTCCCTCACAAAGCTCTGACTGGAGTGGACTGTCCAAGCAAGCACTGCTGGTCTCTAACTACTGCAGGCCTCAAAATGGTTATATCAGAAGCTGTGTCTGCCTCTTAGCAGTAGCCTGTTTACCATCTACTAAGATAGGATATACATTTTGATGATAGATTGGCACCTCTGTTGTTTCCAAACAACTTACCACTGGCAATTTGTCATGCTCAATTGCTGGCTCCCTCACCTTTTGTTTCTCACCTTGCTTTGATGGACATTTGACTGCTATGTGACCCCTCTGGTTACATCTGAAACATTTAATCCCTAACCATGTACTTGGACTAGTAGTTTCCCCTATTACTGGTGTACTCTGTTGGAGTGGTTTAGACTGCCCCTCACGAGTTCCCTTATGTCCATGTGCAGCACTGGATGTCCCTTTATTATGCATTGGTGCTCTGCTTAGTGAGCAGAGATCCCCTTTTCTCCCCATGTCCTCTGTAGAGTCATACTCTGTCTGCTAACCAGATTCTCACGTCATCAGGCAAAGTATCGAGGACTAGTTCCCTCAACAAAAGATCTTCCAGTCCCTCAAAAATGGCAACCTGACACCCACTCACCCATCTATGAAAGTAAGTACTTAAATCAGCAATAGAATCATGTACACTTTCATCTGCCTTGCATCTATGTTCACAAAACTTTTTTTCTATAAGCTTTAGGTGTTAGTTTAAAACAATCAAGAAGACAGTTCTTAACTTTATCATAATTCAAACAACCTACATCAGACAATTTTTGACATGGCTTGAACAGCTTTACCATGGAGTAAAGGAGTCATGAGACAAACCCATACTTCACGGTCAACATCATACTGTCTGCATACCTTCTCAAATATATGGATAAAACAATCAAAGTCAACCCCATCCCTGTATTGAGAAAAATTTATACTGACCTTTATGTCTTCTGTGGTCCAGTTATTCCCTTCCCTATTACCTCAATGACCATCTTGAAGGGTAAGAAGCTCCACTTCATGCCAGTGCTGTCTCTTGTTTTCCTTGGCTTCTAAACATTTGGCCTCCAGTTCATACTGATGCTGCTTCTCCCTTTCCTCGGCCTCCCATCATTGAGCTTCCAGGCACAATTTCTCTTCAGTTTCCAGTTGTTTGGCTTCCAGTCCATACCAACACTGCTTCTGTTCAAACTCCAGTTTATATTGGCGTGGCTTCTCTCTTTCTTCAGCCTTCAGTTCCAGTCTCCTTAACTCTAGATGGATTCTCAGGTCCTCTGAATTAAATGTAGGCTGTCCTGTCTCGGCAGACTCCACATCCCCAGTACCAAACTGGATATACTCCAAACAGCTGGTCTGAGCTAAAGCTGCAACTAAGGCTGAAATCATTACTTCCTTAGTCAGGTTGGCATGCACCAGTACTCTGGCTTTACAATCCTTTGCTAACTGCTTCTTGTCAGCTTACTATAGTTTTCTGCTGACATGTTTGCCTGCTGTCCCTGACTAACTAACTAAAAATAAATAAAACTGTGGTGGACTAAGATTATGTATGTTTACTTTGTGGCTGTCGAGAGTGCACACCCTAATGACAACTATCCACAGGCTACTGACATCCAAATAAAAAAATATCACACTGCTGCCACCAAATAATGTACAGGTTGCTCAAAAGGCACCATTTTTAAAATGTCACACTATCCAAATGGAACACTCTCTCCACTCCTGTGTGAGGTGTGCTGGCTATGTAAGTAAAACCAAATGAACAAGGCTGTTATAGTTTTGTCTTTGGATGGAAGTAATGTATACTGGCTCACTTATTAGCAGTGACTTTACAGCTGCAAATTGTCAAGATCAGTAAGTCATGGTATACGGCCTTTGTTCACATGTGTTTGTAGAGCTCAACTGTCTTGCTGCTTCTCACATTTAGCAGTTTGTATGTTTTGTTTTATGCTTATCATCTGCATACCAAGGCTTGGTACAGAACAATTCCAGTTTTAAAGCTAACTTCAACTTCACAGAAGCCGTTATGTTCTTTATTTCCATTCATATTCACATGTGTGACATTGAATGAACACAGTGACATAAGCCTAGAGTTGTTATAGCATACCCTAGAAGTAACTGATGTACAGAATGATTTGAATGATGTTGGAACTACCTGCTTAATGATTTTATCATACAGTTAGATACTTGTATGTTAGTGAGAGTTACAGAGACTGTTGCGATAATGCTATAATGCTGCTGTGGACCTCTTTCATAATTATCATATCTTTTTCTTAACCCGTGGATGTTTAAGTAGTTAGGGTGCATCTAAGTAGTTATTGTGGTAGACCTGATGCTTGCATCTAACTGTGTAGCAAATGTTTTTCTTTTACCTTCCTATTTTTAAGTTGTTGTATTTTTTTTTACTCTAATACATAGAAATCTTCTTTTTCTAGCTCTTAACCCTTGCCACTAAACTATGGGTATGCCCTACAATGCTTTACTAGACTCTCCTACCTTCAACAGAGAAAGATCCATCCAAAATAACAAACAACTGCATCTCATAAACTACCCTGAAACTGAATAAAAGTATGTTCTATAAAACTAAATACCTACACTGTTAACTATTGTATCTCATTTGGATAGTGGCATGCACACCCTGCTGGACAGTTTCCACTAGCCCCCACCCTCCCCCTGCATTTTAAAGTTAACTGAAGATACTTGACCAAAGAAAAGGCATATTAACCAACTGGTTATAGTTTATTTATTAGGTATCACATTAATAGCACAGAAAAATATTTGAACTTTATTCTCAGCTACCTCTCTCACTAATATCCTTCTGATGAGCGGACCTGGTTTCTTCCCTCTCCATTCATCATTTGCTTTGCTTAGGCTCATTGTGCTACCCTACCCTACCCCCATTCCCACCCACCCCCTTTGCACTTACAGTTATACTTCACTGACCACACCCACAGTAGCCCATTACCCAATCAAGCATAGTTATCCACAAAAAGGTACCATCCCACTAATTGAATAAGACTTAGCCCCACTACTGTGATACACTAACAATTCATCATACAACTCCTTTAAAAAAGCTACTTACCAATAAATGTCTTAATAATTATATTAGTCCTGGACCTTAACAATTACAGTGTATTACCATTAAACATTCTCCTTCTTTTTTGCCTATCACTTCTAGCTCACTTAACATCCTACCACACTTTACTAACTGACAAATATCACACTCATCCTGTGACATCTCCCTCTCACAAAATGTTACTTTGAACAACATCAGCATTTCTCCCTCTATCTTCAATACAACCTCCATATATCATACCCCAAGCACACTACTACCTCAATACCATACTCACAAAATATCCATGAATTACCATAAGTACTTAACTAAACTGGTAAAATATATAACCAACATAGTAGCAAAACTGGCTCTCAGTGGTGACATTCACCCAAACCTTGGAGAAACAAATTCACTAAACAAGATACACCACCAATTACTACTCAATCACTCATTTAATTTAATAGACCATCTCAGAAAAAAAGATGACCTGCTATTGTTAAACATAAACATCAGAAGTATCACAAATAAAATCCAAGACCTCCATGCTACTCTTTCTCTCTACACACCAAACATAGATGTAATAACTGAAACCTGGCTGAAACCACACACTATGGACAATGAAATTCTTCCACCAGGATATAATATTTTGAGGACAGACAGAAATGTGAAAAATGAGGTGGCATAGCCATACTATTTAGAAAAAAACTTACAGTAGAACCAATGAATCTTAAACCCCCCCCCCCCATTTTGACAATACCAAAATGATTTATACAAAGCTAAAAATACATTCTAATAAATATATAAACATAATGAGATCCTATACACCACCTGGAAACAACTTCCCCACTATGGAAAATATACTATATTGGGCCTCTAAAAACTTGCCCCAAGAAACATTATCATTGGAGATTTTAACATAGACTAGTCAAGCTGTAACTCTCAAAAGTCAGTTAACCATATTAACCTGCATGGTTTTTCCCAAATTATACAAACACAAACCAAAACTGATAAGTCATGTAACAAACATTCCATCCTTGACTGGATACTAACTAATAGACTATCTCTCTCCTCTCATGTAAGCTGCCTCCCAGGCAGCCTCAGTGACCATCTCCCAACCATTCTACTCAGACAATGTATCAACCCAATGAAACTCCCTGCCTACAAACAAATAAGAAACAGGAAAAAACTTTAACTCCCAAAACTTTACCTCCTCCCCTAAAATTTGCAACTGGTCTCCACCCAAATATCTACCCACCAAAATATCTATCAAGATATTAATGAAGCCATGGAATATTTTAACTCTACCTTCATTAATATTTTGAACATCCATGCACCACCCAAAACAATAAGAATTAAATCCAACCATGCTCCATGGCTGACTAAAGAAACAAGAGCACTACTAATAGCAAGAGATAAAGCCTGGGCACAGTACCAAAAATAATAAGAATGAAACTTCTAAACAGACTTACCATGAACTTAGAAATAAGGCAAAAAGAAAAATCAAACTAGAAAAAAACAAACTTCAATCACAACATCCAAACTATGTACCACAAAAACCCCAAAAAAGTTTTGGTTAGCAATTAATAAGATCCTTCTACCAGGGAATGTCATCACATCCCCCCAACACTTTCTCCAATACTGACAACATAGCCACTCAGTTTAATAAATACTTCACAGAAACAGTTTTAGCTCTGTCAAATAACCGTAGCACCATGCAACACTACCTCCCCAACCCTACCCACATGGAATAATAATAACAATGGATTCTCTCTTCAACCCATCTCAACAGACAAGATTAAAAAACTACTTAAAAACATAAACCTACCACCCTAGCAGTCAATACGTTACCTTCAGAATACCTTAGAGTTGCTGCAGATGCTAATACATACCATGTATCCATTCTTATTAACAGATCAATATCTGAAGAAAAGGTTCCTGCTTTATGGAAAACTTCCCATATTATCCCATTACATAAAGGAGGTAAATCAACAGAATTGTCTGTCACCCAATTGCCATACGTTCTTCCCTGTCTAGAAAGATGTGTACATGCACAAATCATACACTACTTACTGACAAACTACTTACTACACTCAGCATGGTTTCCAACCTTGCCACAGCACCACCACAGCTCTACTGTCCTTTACTAATACTGTTAATGTTCACAGAAATAATGGTAGATTTGTCTCCTTGATATTCCTCGATCTCTCAAAGGCTTTTGACATGGTCTCACACAACAAACTTATTAATGCACTAACTGAACTAAATCTAAGCCCTGCTACCATTGCTTGGTTCCAAGACTACTTAACTAACTATCAACAAGCTGTGCAATGGCAGCAAGACCTCTCCTCTCTCCTGCCTTTTACATTAGGGGTACTTCAAGGATCTATACTGAGTCCTCTATTATTTTCTTTATTTACTATCAAACTACACACTGCAACTCAGCATGCCTCTGTCATACATTACACTGATGATTCTACCCTCATATGTGCAGCTTCATCTCCTCAACAGCTACAAATAAAATAACACAAGACACGCTTTCAAAGATGGAGTCATGGCTGTCTAATTCCCAGCTAATCCTAAACCCTAACAAAACTCAACTTATGCTATTTCAACCTATGAAGCACACTCTGTCACCCCCCCTTACTTCAATATTATATCCTCCAACAATACTATCATCTCACCCATGGCCCACACCAAACTTCTGGGAGTAGTCATCAATAGTAACTTAAGATTCATATTGCACAAGCAATATAAAAAGTACACAAAAAGCTAGGTACCCTTTATAAAAAAAATACCTCTCTAAAAATACAAAATTAACTATTGCTCAAACTCACCTTATCTCAACCTTGCTCTGTGCTCACCAATTCTCACCAACCTAAAGAAAACTGACTTAGCCAAATTACAATCATGTTATAACAAAATTGCCGGTTTGCCACAGATTCTCCATTTAGATCACACCACTGCACAGCTCTCAAGAAACTTAACTGGCTAGAACTTCTACAACTTCTAGTCTACAGCCAACTCTCCACAACCCATACAATTCTAAAGCACTCAGATAAGACCCCCTTTCCTACAAATTCTCCTGCTCCCATAATCCTCTGACTGAGATCCTCATTCAAAATATAAAACCCTTCTGACTACAATTAAAGCCAATAATTCTGCTGGAGAATCTCTCTATTGAAGCTTCATAGCCAAAATCTGGAATAAACTCCATACTGACATAACTAATACTATTAACCCACTCCACTTTAAAAAAATACTCAAAGCATATCTATTTAGATTTTGGTTATGCTCATGCAATACCCCTGGTTAAACATCAATTTCCCCCAAAATACTCATAAAACACAGTTTGTCTCTGTCTCCTCAGTTATAAAACTAAATATAAACTTCTCACCAATATATTTGTCGTCTGTAACATTCTGACTGGAACCTATTGTATTTGTAATCTGAATGGAACTTAGTGTATTTACAGAAAGTTTTACTTTGAGTACTGCTTTGTACTGAGTACATTTGCTCCTATGATTCTTTGGAAATATTTTGACTTTTTATGCAACTGTATTAAATTTTAATTTTCTTGGTGTTTTCTCCACAGACCTCCGCTGAAAAAGGACCTCTGTCTAGTTGGTCTTTCCCAGTTAACAAATGTAAAATAAAAATAAAATAAATAAAACAAATAAAATAAATAATGTGACATCTGGACAATACCCCACCAGACTGCCAACAATAATGTGGCATTCCCCCTGTCCTGGGTCAGTAACTAAGGAGCTTCAATCTTCACTATTAACTCCAATGTGAGACCATCACTTAAACAGGAGTAGTATTTTACAATTCCCCCTAAGAGCACTATAGGAACACCCTCTATAACCTGGAACTAGACTGTATACTTCTGTCCACCCTTAATGTAACTCCTTATTACACACTTCAGAGCAATGTGTCCCAGTTTAAGACTTCTGATACACTCACACTTAAATAAATTAAATCTCACACACCCAAATACTTCTGGAAAGCCTGATGCAGATTTCCAGCTGTGTCCATTCAAAAAATAATACAGTAACATGCTGCCACCAGCCAGAGTCCGCATACCCTTTTAAAGGGTTGTCCAATTATGAAAACTAGATATTAAAACAAATGATAGCAAATTACCTAAAGCAGCCAGGCTTTTGGAGTGGCCTGGGAAGTTATCAAATCAGGTATAAGCACTCTCAAATCACTAAGGAAAATGCTTATTGACCAGTCATATTGTAAGTTACTAAAAATATTTAATAAGTAGTAAAATTATTAAAAATATAAAACAGTAATTTCCAATAAATAAACAGAACACAATCACCAGGAAAATGAAATCAATACTGAAGGATAAAAATCCAACATTTAAAAAAACTCTGATTAGTTATAATTTTCCTATCTGACTAAAGAACACTGTCCCTGATCTAAACTAAATTATTACAACAAAACAAAGGCAGGCTTACAGTTCTTGGTATGTCCTTTTGGGTATCTACTGCACAGTACAAATGTGAAC
This sequence comes from Protopterus annectens, assembly GCF_019279795.1. Taxonomy (NCBI): domain Eukaryota; kingdom Metazoa; phylum Chordata; order Ceratodontiformes; family Protopteridae; genus Protopterus; species Protopterus annectens. Next base: position 752,062,121 of record NC_056744.1, read on the forward strand.
AACTGACAACTGCAAGACTGTTAACTGATAACTGTAACTGACTTCAACTTTCTTCAGCAGACCCTTTTATAGACTAGCTTAACTGTCACAACTGTTCCAGTTCTAATTTACATTTTATATTTTGAAAATAAACCAACAGCTGTTTAATAAAGTTCCTTCCTGTCTTTCAGCCTGACAGTAACACATAGCAACTGTCAACATTCCGATGACATCATCTGCAGATCAGCTGATTCTGAGACAAACTGCATTTAGAATCTTCTTCACAAATATGCACAGTTAGCAATGTAAAGGAACACTGTTCAAGTCTTTAAAACATTCTGTACAAACAGATTATAAATCGGGTCTATATTATGAACACAAAAGCTCAAAATAGCAAATACATCTACATTGACACATAAAGGTTGACATACAAAAAGAGTGAAATACGTAATCAGTGAAAATGAAAATGCCGAACATATTTGCTTGGCCAGCAGGGCGATCATGGGGATGAGGAAGTATATCTTTTTCCCCACTGTAGTGCGGTCTCGGAGTTGTTATATTTAAGTAGAGGGGTGTGGCGGTGGAGTGTGCAAAAGTGTGTTAATTTCATTTTATTTCGTTAGTTTGAGCTTACCTACATGGCTCTGTTGGTTGAAGAAATACGGTCAGCATTTTCATTTTTGCCGATTACGTATTTCACTCTTTTTGTACATCGACCTTTATGTGTTGATGTAGATATATTTGCTGCTTACAGCTTTCATGTTTATAATATAGACCCTATAAATCAACATGAACTCTACAGTATCATAGCTAGTCATGCTGGCATATAATGCACAGGTTAATCTGCAATTATGTGCAAAAACATCAGCCAGACATGCTAGCACAGATGAAAGTGTCTAGTTTCTTTATAAAAGACAGAAATAGGGGGACAAAGGTCCAAAAATAGGGACACCTTTTAAATATTGCTATTGCAAACTTAGAAAGTTGAGAGAATAACAGTTTTTGTATTAACATACATTTTCTGAAGGGTATACAGTCTGAAACTCAAATGTCTGTCATTATTTTTGACTTCAACCCTCAATGAACCCTCAATGATTTGTCAATCATTTGTCAGAAAACCACAACTTTATGAGAAAAATTCTGGACATTCTGTGAACATCTATACTATTGAGAGATATGCCCCTCAACTACTTCAACAAATGACTCAAGACTTCTTCACTTCCATAGAATTATGGCCAAAGGCTCATCAGCTAATTATAAATGCCAAAAATATTATTTTATGGAATATCTGTGATTTAGTGTAGAAATTGTAACAGAGGTTATATCATTGCATGATGGAACAAGTCCCCAGGTAAGGAGAAACCGGAGGAGCAGGAGACATCTGAAGAACAAATATGGACAGGGACAGGAAAAAGATATTTAATATGCTGCAATATTTGTCCAAAGGAGAAAGCAAAACTAAGCAATACAATACAAAAAGAGCAGCACCAAAGAAATATAGGCAAACGCATCTGGATATGGAACATTTTGCAATTCAAAAAATAAAAAAACAAAGAGGAAAAGTACAAAAGAGTATTAGTAATGGAGAAGTTAAAGAAATGAAACTGAGGTTATGGATTACCTGTGAAGTGAAGGATTTAGTGTAGAAAATCTAACTCTGATAACATAACAGCAGAATAGAGCAATGGATCCCCAAATTAAGGAGAAACCAGTGGAGCAGGAAACTTCTGATCAGTTGCCATATGAAGAGACTTTGTAGCCTTCCATAGGAAACCAGTACAAAAGCTCAGTTGCAGTTGCACAGCAAGGTAAAGAACAGCAAACTGGGGAAACTCTGATGCAGTCAATGTTGTGGAGTGATAGGTCAGTGAGTCCTTATATGAAAGAGCAACAGATGACACAGGATGAAACTGAAGAGAATGTGGCACACTAAGATGCTTTGGCTCTTTCTGTAGAATGCCTGCAAGAAATGGAGAACAAAGCATGCACCCTCAGTTTAGAAGTAAATGATCTAAGAGAAAAGTTGTTTGATTTAATATAGATGGAAGGACTTATTAAGATCAATGAAAGAAATAGACTATAGAAAGTCAATAAAACCCCCAAATTTAAAAGTCTGATAAAACAAATGAACAAAATAATTAGGACTGTTCATAGAGATTCATGCAATATAACAAAAGTAAAAAGGATATGTTACTATTGAGCTAAATTAATAACATATAAAGTCTTTACTACAAAAACACAGGACAGTAAGGGAAAAGAAGGGGAGAAATCAAATGCCATCATGGAAGTATTGAATAAAGAAAATTATAAAGCAATTAAGACAAGAAGTGTCACTGTTAGAAGAGTATAGAAGAGGGAACAGAACAACAAAAATACTCAGAAAGACAGACATGATAAAAGCAATGCACAGTATCAGAAAAGATCAGGATCTATTGTGTACTATCACAAATAATAAACTAAAAATATCAGCACAGGCAGAAAAACTCAGAAGATATGCAGATAAATATAAAGGGAAAGTAGAAAATAAGCAATTTATTGATGACTCAAAAAAGTTTTATAGAGAATTGGGAAACAAGGCAAAAGGAATTGAAACACCACCAAAAAAAAGAATAGATACATTTTGGAGAAATATCTAAGAAGATCCTGTAGAACATAACAAAGATGCTGACTGGATAGAAGAAGTCAAAGAAAGAATAAGACGTTCAAATGCACAGGCTATGAAACAGGATGAAGTGACAGCCAGAGAGATTAAGAAAAGCTCCTAAATGGAAAACCCCAGGCTCAGATGCCGTACCTAACTTCTGGCTAAAAGTATTAACATCTTTACATGAAGATTTACCCATAAGTAAGAGCTATTTATATGCACACCCTGAACAGACACCAACAGGAAAACTAATACTCCTACATAAAAGCGAACCTGCAAGCTATCCTAAAAACTATAGACCAATAACTTGCTTTCTGGTGACATAGAAACTATACACTGGATTTGATGCCAACAGAGTTTATAGTCATTTAGAAGAAAACTTAATCATGGCAGTAGAACAAAAGAGTAACAAAAGGAAGTCATATGGAACAAAGGATTGTTTGTTGTTAAATAAGCTATAATCGAGAACTGTAAAAAGGGGAAGAATCTAAGTATGGCATGGATAGACTACAAAAAAGTGTTTGACATTATTCCACATTCATGGATAAAAGAGTGTTTAAAAATGTATAAGATACACCCTATATTGATCAATTACATTACCGCAAACATGAAACAGTGGCAAACCACTTTGCAGTTAAGTCATGATAAAGAACAAATTAAAAGGGGGATATTTCAGGGTGACTGTTTGTCACCACTGCTTTTTTGTCTTCCCCTTAACCTATTAAGTTGTCTACTTAACAGATTAGGTCATGGCTACAATTTTGCTCCAGGAAAACAACAAAATGTAAAGACTTCTCATCTCCTTTTTGTGGATGATTTAAAACTGCATATTTCATCAGATGAGGACCTAAAAGCACAACTGCAAGTTGCCAAAATTCAGATGATATAAGAATGTCATTTAGTCTTGTTATATGTGCAAAAGCAACCTTTAAAGCAGGAAAGCTGCAACACCAAGAAAAATTCATGCTGGGACAGGAATGAGATATAAAAGAACTTGAGCAAGAGGGGGTGTATAAATATTTGGGAATTGATGAAGGATCAGCAATAAAATATGAACAAATGCGAATAAAAGGTAGTAAGGAATATTTTAGAAGACTAAAATTAATACTAACTGGTCCCAAAAGGTATTGGATTGAACAAGAAAACAAAAAAGGATGATTCATGCTTATCAAATGATTTATAAAAATCAGTGAATACCAAGACTATATATTCCTCATTCTGAAGGAGGTATGGGCCACCTCAAAATTGATTACAGGTATAGATCTGCAGTTGCAGGACTGCATACATATCTGCTGACCTCATAAGACCCAAATATAGTGAAAGTTTTAAATTATAAGGAAAATAAGTCTAAGATGACTTCCCTGCTTAGTTTAGCAGAAGCATATGAGTGTCAAGTGGGAATGCAAATCAGACAAGAAGTAGATAAAATCGGGCATCAAATGAATGTGCCAAAAAACAAAAGAAAGACTATAAAATGAGAAAGCAAAAACTGTGGAAAATGCATAAATATAGTTGCAAATACAGAAAACTCTTAGAACAACCTCATATTGTTCAGGATCAAACACAGGAATGGTTAAGGAGTGGTGAATTTAAACCAAAAGATGAAAGGTTAATACTGGCGGCCCAAGATATTGGACTTTGTACATGTTGGTTTACAAAGTCTATTGAACATGTGGGAGAAACAGACAAATGTAGGTTTTGTAAAACATAATTGAAAACAGTCACACATCTTGTTGCTGGTTGCGATTTACTAATGGCAGAAGGACTGTATACTGAAAGGCATAATAATGTAGCAAGACTGTTGCATTGGGGATTCTGCAAACATTCTAATATTGAAATAACTGAAAATATTTATTTATTTATTTTACATTTGTTGACCGGGCTAGTCTGGCTGGATACATGTCCATTTTCAGCAGAGGCCCGAGGAGAAAAGCTCCACTATAACTGGTACATTACATAAAAAACATTACTATAAGATACAACTTATAAGGATTAATGAACTAATTGAATGTAGGATATTAACAATACAGAAACATTTTTACAGAATTGTACAGTTCTTGAATTACATTATTTTTACAGAATATGTATAATACTTAAAATACTAAATACTGAGAAGAAATTCCTAATCCCATGTTATTAGGAGAAGCAGGAGTAGTAATTTTGAAAAGAAAGAAAGAAAGAGGTAGCACATACAAAGGTCTATACTATATAGTATTGACAGTTATGATAATACATTTGTGCCAGGGCACCATTTCTAAGAAATAGAATTGCATGGCAGGGAGCAAGTGTGAGTTTAAGTGAGAGGGTAGATGACAGGATCCAGAGGTGTATTGAGTAAAAGAGAAAAGATGTTATAGGAAAAGTAATATCTAAGTGGATATAAGGTGAGCTACAGAGGAGGAGTGATACAAGTAGTAGAGACAAGTAGAGAAAGTAAAGGAGGGAGTTGTAAAGAGAGTTGGGCACTAAAGTCAGTCAGGATTAGAACAAGGGCATAGCCAGTTGGATTTGAAATGGTACCTTAGTTGTTTCTTGAAAAGTTTTGATGAGCCTAGGAGGTCAGTTCTATGGGAAGTTTATTCCAGTAAGAGCCAACAACATTTGTAAACAAGGAGTTACGCCAGCTTTATTGTGTGATTTGAGGTAGTGACTAGCAGTTTGTTTGCTGAGCGGAGGAAGTAAAGATTCTTGTAAGGGGTGACAAGGTTATTAAGTATTGGTGTATTATTAGGGTAATGGAGAATTTTTATAGGTGATAACTAACTGGTGGAGGAGAATTAGATTTTGAAGTTCAAGCCAGCTGAGTTTTTGAGATTATCACAATGATGGGTACGAAATGGGAACCTGTGGCAAATCTGGCAATGTTATGGTAGGTTGTGGCAAGTTTCTGAAGGTTTGATTTTGAAAGGTTGATAAAGGATGGGGAGGCATACAGTAATGTAGAGAAAGTTGGGAGAAACTGAAGAGAATGTGGCACACTAAGATGCTTTGGCTCTTTCTGTAGAATGCCTGCAAGAAATGGAGAACAAAGCATGCACCCTCAGTTTAGAAGAAAATGATCTAAGAGAAAAGTTGTTTGATTTAATATAGATGGAAGGACTTATTAAGATCAATGAAAGAAATAGACTATAGAAAGTCAATAAACCCCCCAAATTTAAAAGTCTGATAAAACAAATGAACAAAATAATTAGGACTGTTCATAGAGATTCATGCAATATAACAAAAGTAAATAGGATATGTTACTATTGAGCTAAATTAATAACATATAAAGTCTTTACTACAAAAACACAGGACAGTAAGGGAAAAGAAGGAGAGAAATCAAATGCCATCATGGAAGTATTGAATAAAGAAAACTATAAAGCAATTAAGACAAGAAGTGTCACTGTTAGAAGAGTATAGAAGAGGGAACAGAGCAACAAAAATACTCAGAAAGACAGACATGATAAAAGCAATGCACAGTATCAGAACATATCAGGATCTATTGTGCACTATCACAAATAATAAACTAAAAATATCAGCACAGGCAGAAAAACTCAGAAGATATGCAGATAAATATAAAGGGATAGTAAAAAAATAAGCAATGTATTGATGACTCAAAAAAGTTTTATAGAGAATTGGGAAACAAGGCAAAAGGAATTGAAACACCACCAAAAAAAAGAATAGATACATTTTGGAGAAATATCTAAGAAGATCCTGTAGAACATAGCAAAGATGCTGACTGGATAGAAGAAGTCAAAGAAAGAATAAGACGTTCAAATGCACAGGCTATGAAACAGGATGAAGTGACAGCCAGAGAGATTAAAACAAAGTTAAGAAAAGCTCCTAAATGGAAAACCCCAGGCTCAGATGCCGTACCTAACTTCTGGCTAAAAGTATTAACATCTTTACATGAAGATTTACCCATAAGTAAGAACTATTTATATGCACACCCTGAACAGACACCAACAGGAAAACTAATACTCCTACATAAAAGCGAACCTGCAAGCTATCCTAAAAACTATAGACCAATAACTTGCTTTCTGGTGACATAGAAACTATACACTGGATTTGATGCCAACAGAGTTTATAGTCATTTAGGAGAAAACTTAATCATGGCAGTAGAACAAAAGAGTAACAAAAGGAAGTCATATGGAACAAAGGATTGTTTGTTGTTAAATAAGCTATAATCAAGAACTGTAAAAAGGGGAAGAATCTAAGTATGGCATGGATAGACTACAAAAAAGTATTTGACATTATTCCACATTCATGGATAAAAGAGTGTTTAAAAATGTATAAGATACACCCTACATTGATCAATTACATTACTGCAAACATGAAACAGTGGCAAACCACTTTGCAGTTAAGTCATGATAAAGAACAAATTAAAAGGGGGATATTTCAGGGTGACTGTTTGTCACCACTGCTTTTTTGTCTTCCCCTTAACCTATTAAGTTGTCTACTTAACAGATTAGGTCATGGCTACAATTTTGCTCCCGGAAAACAACAAAATGTAAAGACTTCTCATCTTCTTTTTGTGGATGATTTAAAACTGCATATTTCATCAGATGAGGACCTAAAAGCACAACTGCAAGTTGCCAAAATTCAGATGATATAAGAATGTCATTTAGTCTTGTTATATGTGCAAAAGCAACCTTTAAAGCAGGAAAGCTGCAACACCAAGAAAAATTCATGCTGGGACAGGAATGAGATATAAAAAGAACTTGAGCAAGAGGGGTGTATAAATATTTGGGAATTGATGAAGGATCAGCAATAAAATATGAACAAATGTGAATAAAAGGTAGTAAGGAATATTTTAGAAGACTAAAATTAATACTAACTGGTCCCAAAAGGTATTGGATTGAACAAGAAAACAAAAAAGGATGATTCATGCTTATCAAATGATTTATAAAAATCAGTGAATACCAAGACTATATATTCCTCATTCGGAAGGAGGTATGGGCCACCTCAAAATTGATTACAGGTATAGATCTGCAGTTGCAGGACTGCATACATATCTGCTGACCTCACAAGACCCAAATATAGTGAAAGTTTTAAATTATAAGGAAAATAAGTCTAAGATGACTTCCCTGCTTAGTTTAGCAGAAGCATATGAGTGTCAAGTGGGAATGCAAATCAGACAAGAAGTAGATAAAATCGGGCATCAAATGAATGTGCCAAAAAACAAAAGAAAGACTATAAGGTGATGGATCAGATGAGAAAGCAAAAACTGTGGAAAATGCATAAATATAGTTGCAAATACAGAAAACTCTTAGAACAACCTCATATTGTTCAGGATCAAACACAGGAATGGTTAAGGAGTGGTGAATTTAAACCAAAAGATGAAAGGTTAATATTGGCGGCCCAAGATATTGGACTTTGTACATGTTGGTTTACAAAGTCTACTGAACATGTGGGAGAAACAGACAAATGTAGGTTTTGTAAAACATAATTGAAAACAGTCACACATCTTGTTGCTGGTTGTGATTTACTAATGGCAGAAGGACTGTATACTGAAAGGCATAATAATGTAGCAAGACTGTTGCATTGGGGATTCTGCAAACATTCTAATATTGAAATAACTGAAAAACATTGGAAATATTAGCCACAGACAGATCATTATAGAAAATGATGAAGTGTATGTCACATGGGATCACCCTTTACCAACAGTTCAAAAAATAGATGTGGGAAAACCAGATACAGTAGTCCATGAAAAGAAGACAAAGTAGCATTGATCACTGAAATTGCTACACCCAGTGACTACAATGTCTTACATACAGAGAAACGCAAAGTCATAAAATGCCAGGATTTGCAGGCAAAAATGAGGGCAATGTGGAAGAAAGATACCCAGACCATTCTAATAGTAGAAGGAACAATGGGTCTTATAAAAAATAACTTACTATCATATTTAGATATGTTACCGATACACGTAACTCAGTATGAACTGCAGATGGAGTCAATACTGGGCACATTGCAGGTGCTGAAAAGAAATTTTTTGGCTAACATCAAAGATTGAAACAATATTAATTTAATGAACTTAAATCGTACTTTGACTTGGGAATGGGGTTCATTCCTATTCAGGTATTAGAAACCCAAAAGACTTGAAGAAATTAAAAAAAAAGCCAAAAAAAAAAACAAAATTAATGCTTTTCACATCCAGATCTCTTTCAACAACTTGCACAGCCTTTAATATTACTTCAACAAACACCACCACCATAGAAACTGTAACAAATACCAAACTACTAGGAGTCATAATTGACAATAACCAAAACTTTGACTTGCATGTCACCCAAGACACTGGGCTTCCTCTGCCAAAACAAACCCTACTTCACAGACTCATCAAGAAAATCCTTTGCATTATCCTACCTTATACACTTCCTTCTCTATGCATTACCTATATTAACCAATATTCAAGTCACTCTACTAAATAAATTAGAGACATGCTTTAACAAAATAGCCAAGTTTGCATCTGATGCATCCTATAGTACACATCACTGCTTAACACTAAAGATGCTCAACTGGCTAGAACTGTTATCACCTTACATTCACTCAACTTCAAATTGCCACCAAATAATACCCAAACCACACACATGCCCTTCTCTACAAAACATTTTCAAGCACTACTCCCAACCATGTTGCCTTTGCTCAGATAATCAGAGCCAACTAATAACTTCCAAATCCCGTAATACAGCTGGAGACTCACTATACTAATCCTGTGTCACCATACAGTGGAACTCTGCCTATCCCACTAAAACAAGACAGCTGTGCATCTAGCTTTAAGCACAACCTGAAACAGCATCTGGACTCCCATTGGCTCTGATCTTGTTCACACCCTGACTTTCTCTCTCTCTCTCTCTCTCTCTCTCTCTCTCTCTCTCTCTCTCTCTCAGATCTCTAGACTATCACCAACCCCATAAATTCCAGCTCCTATCTTATTTTGTAAATGTAAATAAATCCTATCTATATTTATAACTGTATACTGCTTTTCATCACTCCTTTGTAAATGAACTGTATATATTGCTGTATATGTAAATGCAAGCTGTTTATTATTTTATAACACTCCTACAGAAATCAAATTGTATTAACCTCTGTCTTGATTATATTATCCATTACATTATTCTAAAATCCCATTTCTACTGTTAAGAAACTGATTTTTTATTCCATGTAAATTCTTTGTAATTTTTTTAACTCCTTTCTCCCTGGGCCTCCACTGAAAATGGGCCTAAGTGCCCAGTCGGACCATCACAGTACAAAATGCAATAAAAAAATTAAAAAGTTGGTCAGAGAACAAGCTACTGCTACTGTTCTAATGGACATTACAGCTGACTGCAAAATAGCATGTTTTTTAATTGGCCTGTGTTGTCTTTCCGTTTGTTTAAACATGCTGTGTTTGTGGACATCACCACTTTACTTTGCTGGGCTGTGACTACACAAACACCTGAAAACATGCTGGCTTTGACCACAGATCTTTCAATATCAGGGAAGTGTTGCAGATTGAGCAGCATTGCTGTGCATTGTTAAAACTATTCTCAACAGATGTAAGTAATCATACCATCTAGTGCCACAAAAAATATAAGAGATGGTATCATTTCTGGTGGCACACCTACATTCTTTACAGATCCAAGTGATTGGACTATCTAGTGCTACAAAAACCCTATAAGAAATCTTATCTCTTCTGGTGGCCCAGCTCCTTACTTGATATCAATTCTTGTTTGCTAACAATAGCCACTGTAGCATGTAGCTGTATACAACCATGCACTACAGAGAACAGTCGCTTACAGCAGTGCATGGAGTTCCATTTACCAATCACACCTTTGCAAGAAAATCACCATAAGTTCATAGATCTTAGGTTCATAATTATATACTAGGCTAATGACTATCAGGACCTTTATAAGCCTAGCCATGCAATCCAACCCAAATGTGTCCCAATGTATCATGAGCATTTAGTAGGAGGGGATAGGAGGTTCCTGTTTCCAGCGGTATTGTGGGGGGAGGGGTATGTCAGAGACATGAGGGCCAGATCCAGGGTAAATTTTCAATTTCCGATCCATTGGTCAAGGTTATACTTAAATGGGGTTAGGGATGCACTCTGCTTGGATGTAGATCCTGTTCCAGAGCACTGGGATCCTCTGAAATACATACCTGTCTCTCCAACATGTCTTATTAATGTCACAAGCAAAATTTATATCTTTGGATCTAGTGGCTCTGATGCTGTTCATTTTGTGGATGTGAAAAAGGCCCATTAAAGCTGGATGTGAGGATGCTTTGTATGCCAAGCGTAGATCGCCTCTCAGAAACCTATAGAAGACAAGAGTGTAGACATAGGGCTTTAAGGTGATCTGTATAGGACAATGTGTTTATACCTTGAATTCTCCTGGTAAAGAACCTTTGTGGGTGCTCCAGCTATTGCATACATCAGGTATATGCTGAAGGCATATGATGTGTCTGATAAGAGCTGAATAAAGTGGTATTATGACTTTCTTGAACTAGTACACCATGCCCTTACTTACAAGATGGGAGACATAGAGTGATTTTTCCACATGTTGGTCAAAGGTGAGATTACTGTCTACATATGTTCCCAAATCCCTGATCCCTGACTACTGGGTCAGCTTTTAGGAATTCTTATTGCTGGAGTAATTAGCCTAGGTGGCAGTTTTCCCAAAAGGCATTATGATGCATTTCTTTGCATTTAGTTTTAATCCAGGACTTTGGCATCAGTCATTTGTCTGTGTAAGACCCTTTTGTGACAAGTTTGTATCTATGGGAACTCTATTATAGCTCCCAATTTGCAGTCATTTTTGAACTTTGTCAGCCAAAAGCCTTTGACGGTAGCCTTTACCCCCAAGAAGCAGATGCCAAATAGGAGTGGTCCCAGCACAGAGCTCTGAGGTACCTTGTTGGTGATCGTTCTTATAGTGGAGGTGCTATTACCAATCCTGACTTTCTCAGTCATGTCTGTGAGCCAGGTGGTAATCCAGTGACTTATGTAGGGGTTTATGCCCAGCTCAGTGAGTTTGTCAACTATACTTAAGTGGGGTATTGTATCAAATGCTTTAGTCAGGTCCAGATAGACAGTATACACTGTTTTCCCCTCATCCATTGCCTTGGTGACCTTCTCAAAGAAGTCCAGCAAGTTTAGTAGGCATGGTCTTCCTTTGGCAAAGCCAAACTGGGTTGGGTCCACTGTCTGAAGGTTACCTATGTCTTTGTTGATCATTTCCATGATAATTCATTCCATAGTTTTTGCAAATTAGACTAGTCAATATGTCTGCAGTCTCTGGATTCAGTTGATGGTCCACCCTTCTGCAGGTCTCCATTGTCATGGTACAAAGCTGTTTTCAGTGATTGAAGTGTTCCTAATAGGTTATGTTTCCAGCTATTTAGAAGGCATCCTGGGATATTGTTGAGGCCCAGTGAGGCTGTGTTTTTTGGCCTTAGCAAGCACCACCAGGACCTGCTTTCTATTAATAGTGGTAGGGAATTATACTAGTAGGTATTCATGGAGGGAGGGGGGAGTGGGTGGTGAAGTTCGAGCTGAATTTGTCACCCAGCAAATTCATTATGTCAGTCTGCTCATTGAAGGTGGCACTATTAACACACTACTATCCCCAGGCAGAGTTGAATCACCTAATCCACTAGGCTCCAACCCTGACTGTCCAATGCAAACAGCTAATGCCTTTAATTCTTTCTTTACTACTACTATACTAAATCTAGCAAATCAGCAAAACCCAGATACCTCTAATTTGCCCAGACCAAGCTCTACTCCTCCCCCTTTTCACCTAGAACCTATACCCACCTCCTATATCTCTTCCCTACTTCAAAAACTAAAACCTAATACCCCCTCAGCTGACAGGCTACCAGCCGAATACCCAAAATAGGAGCCAAAGCCATTGCCTACCCAATCTCCATATTGATCAATAAAACCTTAAAAGAAGGTTTAATCCCATCAATCTGGAAAATCTGATACATTATTCCTCTTCACAAAGGTGGCGACTCTACTGAGTTCTCTAACTTTCGTCCCATTGCTCTACTCTCCTCACTTGCTAAAATCATGGAGAAATGTATCCATAAACAACTTATAACCCACCTACTCCGCCATCAGCTCCTAGCTAACTGTCAACACGGTTTTCGACCATTTCATAGTACCACCACAGCCTTACTATCCTTTACCAACTGTATCAACAAAAATCGTAACAATAATACTCTATCCTCTGCTTTCTTTGTAGACCTATCTAAAGCCTTCGACATGGTTAATCATCAACTTCTCCTCCACCTACTGAAGTCCCTCTCCTTTGCCATGAACTGGTTCACAGCCTATCTGGATAACCGAAAACAAGCAGTTCTCTGGCAAAACCATCTTTCCGACCTTCTTCCTACCTCTCTAGGTGTCCCACAAGGCTCTATTTTAGGTCCACTACTGTTTTCCATTTTCATAAATGACCTTCATCTCTCTATTCCACAGTTTACCTGTATCCAATATGCTGATGATTCTACTATCATTTGTTCTGCCTCATCCCAAACTGAACTTCATTCTCTCGCACAAAAAGCCTTCTCTACTATTGAACAATGGTTCTCCAACCACTGTCTTCTCCTTAACCCCAAAAAAACCAAATTACTGTGCTTTACTCCCTCTCATCTATCGCCCCCTCTTCATTTCACACTTACATCTAACAATGGTACCGTTATCTCTAATGACCCCACCACCAAACTCCTTGGAATTACTATTGACAATCAACTAAAGTTTGACACTCACATAAATTCCACAATTAAATCTACTAACAAAAAACTTGGACCCCTTTATCGTATCAAACCTTTCCTGACACCAGTAGCCAGAGCCACAATAGCTAGAACCCACTTAATCTCTACCCTGTTATATGCTTCCCCCATATATACCAATCTTTCTAAAAATAATCTTAACAAACTTACTAGATCATACAATAATATTGCTAGATTTGCTACCAACTCTCCTTACAGAACCCACCACTGTCTGAATCTAAAACAGCTAGGGTGGCTTGAATTACCACACCTACTACAATTTAACCAACTTATAATTGCCTACAAACCCCTACACCAACCCGATAGCACCCCAATTCTCTCTACCCTTATAAGACCATATAATAACTTGAAGAATCTTCGCTCTGCAAACAAAATGTTGATACACACTTCCTACTCTAATAACTTAGCAGGTGATTCTTTATTCTCAAACTCAGTTGGTAAAATATGGAATCAATTACCAAATGACCTCACTACCCTCACCTCTCTCTCACTATTTAAAACTGACCTAAAACTTTTCTTCTCCAATTACTGGTTATGCTCCTGTACCAACCCTGACTAACCATTTTTTTCTCTAACTATCTGTCATCCACAAAATATCATTCTCAACCATAATCTCTACGTCTAACCATTCCTTAAACTAACCCTCCTCCTTATTCATAGCACTCTCTCTCCTGAGTACTACTTCTTATCTTTAACTCTTCTACCCATTTTTTCTCTGTCTTATTCCAATTTTTGTTAACTGAAGAGGTATTATTCTATATTAATGCCATTGCCAAACTTTTTCTTTAGATGTTTCAAAATGTTGTTTTAAAATGTTTAATCTATAAATGTTAAATCTAAATGTTATTTTATGTTTTTGTATGTTTTTATTATGCTGTGTAACTGGAGCTTTTCTCCCCAGGCCTCCACTGAAAATGGACATGTATCCAGTTGGACTAGCCCGGTCAACAAATGTAAAATAAATAAAATAAATAAAATATTGATCACCTCTTCAGCACATTGATGAGTGCTGCCTTTGAGATTTTGGACATAGCAATAGAAGGCCTTGTGGTTGCCTTTAACCTGTGAGGGTATCTTTTTCCTCATAAATGGTCTTGTAATTTATTTGTCTTCTTAGTTTCCTAAAAGCTCCTGTCATTATGGGAGTTGCTCTTCCTGACTGTAGCCATGACATTTTTCCTTTTGTTACATACCCCATTACGGTTAGGATTCCATCAGTATAGTTTGCTTTTAGAATTTGTTTTGGGCCTACTTCTAGTAGATATAGCAGCCTCTATATAATAATTTACATGGTTGTATGGGGTTTCTGTGAACAATTAAGCATAGGTTGTTATGAAGTTGTTGGGAGGAGTATTGAATTTTAATAAACTATCACTTAATAGGGTGTAGTTTGGAATAGTTCCTAACTGTTACAGGGTTTGCTGGGGTTGCTGAGTTTATTTTTATTTCAAAGGACAACAAAATAAAGGTACAGGTACTCCACGACAATCGAAGCCAACCAATCTTGCGTACAAAATCCTTTATTAAGAACAGTGGAGCAGTAAGCGCTTTCGCGTCTACTATGGACGCTTCATCAGACTTCAATAAAAACTTAAAAGCAGTGTGAATAAAATACTCAAGAGCATAGTCACATGGACCAATGGTTGCTTAGTCACAATTACAGTAGTATCACACCTGAAGGGTGTATGTAATTACACATTATCTTAAAGGCAAAAACCTTATTCCTAAAAACTGTTCAACCAAATATGTTCAACATACTTAACTTGAAAATAGATAAAAAGCTCAAATATAATATAAATCAAAATAATAATATAAATCAAAAATAACATTAAAACTCAATTGTGTTTGAGAGCATGATCTCTAAGGAAAGGTTTTAAAGTAACTCTTTCATTGAGACCATGCCCAACATCTGCTTGCAGTCTGATAATCCATTTGTTCTCCTCCTTTTCAGTGAAATTCCCTATGTTCCCTAGTCTCATGGAGGTATGTATCAACTCCAATACTAAAAACTCAAAACTGTGTCTAGTGCCTTTCGATAAAACATGTCTCGCTAATGCATTAGTTTCATTCTCTTTATTAATGGCATATAGATGCTCTCTGATTCTCTCCCTAAGAGTTCTATTGGTCTTCCCTACATAGAACATTCTACATGTCTGGCATATTGCTAGATATACTAGGTTATGAGTCCTGCAATCTGCATAATGGTTGAACTCATAAACCTTCATAGTGTCTGGATGTTCAAATCTAACGTCCTTCGAAATAAAAGAGCAGTGGTTGCAACTACGGCATGGGAAAGTACCTTTCCTAACTGATGTAGGTCTACTATCCTTTTCTCTCTCATAACACGTCTTTCAAGCTTCTATTCTTCTTATAAGAGAAGCTGGGGTTAGTTCCTAAGATGACTTTCAACCTTTCATCTAATAGTAGAATCCCCCAATTTTTCTTGATAACATCTGTAATCTTCCTGTTCCTATCAGTATAAGTAATAACCATCCTTTTCTTGTTTGTGGGAGCATCAACCACTTCTAAACCTATATTAAGACTCTTATGAATGTAAGGTTTGGCCTTCCCTTCACGTTCAACTAATGCTAGATTTGATAAATCTCTGTCATGGTAGCCCCGTTTTTTAAAATCATCCTGCAGATTGGTTATAGCTACTTCAAAGTCCTTGTTATTGCTGGTTAGGCAAGAACATCTCATAGCCTGATTCCTTACTATATTTTTGTGTATGTGAGGAGGATGCATACTATCTCGATGTAAAAATGCATTCTTTCTGCATGGCTTCCTATAGATCTCAGTTTCTAGCATGCCATCTCCCTTTCTCAAAGTTACATCTAAGAAACTTATACAGCTCCTTGACCATTCCCCAGTTAGTCTCAAAAAGGTTGTAGTGCTGTTGATATATGACAAAAATTCAATCAAAGTCTGTTGATCACCCTCCCAAACAAAGAACAGGTCGTCCACAAAACGTTTGTAGTATTTGATGTTCTTAGAATATATATTATTGGAGAGAATATATGTATACTCCCAATATGCTAAAATCAAATTAGCATATGAGTTGGCACATGCCGTACCCATGGCTACTCCCATGGTCTGCAAGTAATATTTGCTGTCATAAATGAACACATTATTCTCTAGCACCAGTTCCATCAAGGAGGTTAACCTCATAATCTTACTATTACTAAAACTCTTACCTAAGAGAAACAACCTCAAAAATTCAATGCCTATATCACTGGGTATACTGGTAAAGAGGGACTGAACATCCAAGGTTACCATATAATCTGCATCAGTGAAACTAATACTCTCTTTATTACTGGATAGTGATTCTAAAAATTGTTGAGTGTCTTTCAAAATAGAAGATGTAGAATCTACTGCTGGTCTAAGTTGCTTTTCTATATATATAGAAATGCTCTCAGTAAGCCAACCCCTTCCTGAAACAACAGGTCTAAAGGTGGGGTTGTTCAAAGTTTTGTGTACCTTTGGTAAACCTCTAATCACCGGTACCAATGGCTTCTCTACAAGAAAATATTTGTAAAGATCAACATCAATAAGATTACCAATCAATAACTCATAAAGTTCTGCATGCACATCACCAATAATTTTGTTCAACTGTATACCATTCACAACCTGATACGTTGTTGTTTCTGATAACATTGAGCACATAGTATCATGATAATAGTCTGAATCTAAAACTACTATTGCTCCGCCCTTATCAGCGGGCCTGATCACAATTTTATCATTGTCCTGAAGAGTTTTTAAAGCTATCCTTTCCAAAGAATTTAAGTTGTAAAACTCTGATTTAAAACCTTCTTTCGAATACAGATTGTAAAAATCATTAATATAGACTCTTTCAAAGCTATCCACTAAAGGATGTGAATCTGGTATAAAGGTGGAGGGTCTCCTAAACATATTAGCAGACGTTGTGGTGTGTGTGTCATTATTAAACTGTAGATTCAAATTCAAGCTCCTAGTAAAGAGTTTCAACTCCACTATTAAGGTACTAATATCCAGTCCCTGAGATGGGACAAAAGATAAACCTTTGTTCAAGACCCTTTTTTCAACATTTGTTAGTGTATAATTAGATAAATTAATTACCAGTTCTGTAACATTGTCCTGTGTGGTTTCTTCTGCCCTTCTGCTGTGTTGCTCAATTGTTTGCATTTCTTCGTGTTGTTCTGGGGGCTCCAAGTCCTGATTTTCATTGTTTGAATCGATAAAGGGAAAGACAAAGCTGGACTTTCCTCCACAACTGTATTTGCAGATGGTAAAGTAGTTTTCCTTCTAACTACAGGTATGCTATCCACTGGGGTCTGTGATAAAACCTCATGGCTGTCGGAGGCTTGCTGACCTTCCATGGAAGTATCTTTAGCTGTGAGGGCTCTATTCAAAGAGCGCAAGGTCTCTTCTGCTAACTGTGGCTGTCGTTCGACTGTGTGGATCGTTAAACTGTTCTGTTGAGTGTCAGCGTTGAGAATAGTGGCGATATGATCTCCCTGTGTCTCTCCTAATCCGTTGGTATGTACACATGAAGCTGGAGGGGCGGAAGTATTTCAAAGGAGACAGCTTTGTGATCTAACCTTACCAGTGAGGAAGTGACACAGGGAGAGGGGGAGTGCAGCACTCTCCCATATTGGTCAGTACCAGCTATAGTATATTAGAACCTTTGGTGGGTGTGCACACTATTAGGTTAAGGGTATTTGTGTTAATAAAGTCCAGGAATCATTTTGCCTGTGAGTATGAGGCAGTCTATGGTTCCTAGTCTGTAGAGGAGTAGTTAAAGTCTCCCATGAAATGGACATTTGGTATAACAGTGAGTGTCGCCAGTAGGTCTAAGTATGAGCTACAGGATTCTATGAACACAGAGGGAGACCTATAGCTTGCTAAGATATGGCATGGGACTTTGTTTATGGTGATTTGCATGTGGATATATTTTAGGGTACGTTTTTCTCAGTAGTTTACTGTTAATGGATTTAACTGCACTTTTATATTTCTGTAATTATTGCTCTGTAGTTATTGCTCCAACTTATTTGTATTTATCTGATGTTGTGGTAACCAAGCCAAATTACTGTTTTGATTTAGTGTACTCTGATGCTGTGGCACTTAAACCATGTGCTATATTGTTTCATAGTATTTGCCATTTGCTGTTAATGCTTCAATGTATTTGTATTTTTCTGCTGTTGTGGGAACTGAACCATATTATTGCTAGGTTAATGGACTTGCTTCACTATATCTGCAAAATACTCTTGCTCCTTCACTGTATTTGTATTTTTGTGCAGATGTGGCAAATGGGACAGTTTACTAAGCCATTCTCAGCACTTGTATATCTTCTGTGTTGTGTCAAGTGGGCCAGATTGTTGCTTCATTACCGCATTATCTATACTATTGTGGCAACCAAGCTAGAACATTGATTCACTATTATACTACATAAACTAGTGTGGTTATACCTCTGCTATACATGTTAAGCTTGTTGTAACCTGCTGCTGTGGTTATACCACAGTTAGACTGTACTGTACTCTATTGTGCTAGCTAAATGTCCTGAACCTGATTGGTAGCTTCTCTCAGGTACCAGGGTAAAAAAAATAAAAACTCCTATTTTAGTAGTACTATTATTCTGTGCAGCCATATATATCAGATCCTAGAAACCATTAAATGACTCTTCCTAGTTCCATTTGTTGTCAGCCTGTTATTACCAGGTACCTCGAGGCAGTGAAACAACTGCCGTATGCTTACTGGCAACCATTTGTTTCTACCAATAGTTGAATGGGGTCTATATTAAATAAACGAACACTTAAAATGTCGAGTATGACAAGATCGACACAATTTAAGCGAACGCTTATTTAACTGAAACACAAACTTACCGAAAATCAAAATATCGAATGATTTTGTTTGGCCAACACCTTCACCCTAGTGACGTAACAGACTACAACGCATTAAACAAAAATAAACTTGTAAAGTGACTACCTACATTATAAATCTATCTACTACCTAAGAAGCTATGCTACCACTATACACACCCAAAACGTGAAATATCTACTGTGCAAATCATTAAACATAAATTATGTAGTAATAAACCATGAAATTATCCCAAAGTGTGCTCAATGGTGAACATTAGATTTAGCGTTACACTTTCAGAAGAATTGCAACAGCCCGAAGAAACTCCTGTGTAGTGTATTGATCTTTATGCTGTAGTACCTACTGCAGTCTTTCACATTTCAAAATTGTTTTCCTTTTTTTAGGAGACGGAGGAGAAGCAGAATGTAAATGGAGTCTAGTCTCATTTACCCTGTTCTGCTCTCTAACAAGTAGAGATAACACAGACGAGATATCATCAATCCACCGTCCAAGTAAACATCGAATGCGTCTACGCCATCCCTCAACCTGATTTTGTGTTCGAGGTAGACAAAGTGCATTCAATTCAGATACATTCCAGAACTCAATACTGAACATAGGAGGGAATCTGGAAATAGCAGATAACCTAGTATTTTGCTTTGTAGGCCGACCCAGGACATATGTATCTGAGAAATAGGAAAGTAACTCTTTACCCTCATTAGGAAATGATTCACTCAACTGTAAAAATGCTGTTACTACATCATCTACTGCTAAAAATGACAAAGCGATCAGCTTTTTTACGTTTATTTGAAACATCACAGACCTTCCATACAATGTTGCTAGCCCTAAACCTTGTAACTTTCTCCAGATAGCCTGAGCGAAATGGAACAGACAACCCTTTGAATGTACACCAGGAAGGTTTTGTTTTATACTACGAATTGCTGCCATCTCAAAATCAGTTAAAATAAATCTAACTGAAACATTCACATTGGCCTCTCTTAACAACTCATTGAGACAGTCCCACATAAAATTATAGCATTTGAAGGATTTCTTTGACATCAAGCAGAAAACTAATGGTGCACACTTTGTATTTTCGCCAACTGTAATAAGTGCATGAATGTTATATAGTTATCTACACAATCTACCTCTTGTTAAAAACACACCATCCATCAACCACATAGGGGATTTACTTAAACGTGTATCTTGTTTGCAAGGTCAGTCTTTCTTTTCTGTAGAAATGTACCTCCTTTTAGGGTACATTCACTTGGGTTTACAGTATCTAAAGTACTACTAGCAGTGACATAACTTCGCACTGCAGAACGGCGGACCCTGTTTACTTGCTGTAACATTGATCGCCTTGTTGGAAGTGAGGCTGTATACTCTGTAGATGTAGATGCACAAATATCATCTACAACTAAAGCAGGGGTATCCCGACATGTACGAGCTGTTTCTTTTAATTTATCACAGGCAATATATCTTTCAACATCACAAGCATCAGAGGCATGATGATGCCCTGTATATTTTAATAGTACTTCACCGTGCATTTCTCTTTTAGTCACTGCCCGCCCCTTACAACACTCTTTTACTTTATCCTTACAACACCAGTACTTGCGATCTTTCATTACCTTTTCTAAGGTGTACAAATACCCAACTATATTAAACATATCTCTGCCTTTTTGAGACTTAACACACTCGTAGTACTCTCCTATGACACCTGGTGAAAAACAGTTTCTGTTGGCCATAATGTTACGCTAATCTAAACCACCATGTTAACTAATGTGGTGTGCTTCTTTTATACTATCTTTGCAATTAGTGCGTTATAAATTACTATCAAATATGTTTGAATTGCAAAATGTAGCGTAATAGCGTAATGTAGCGTAATAGTGACAAGTTAAAAATACTGGTGGAAAACTTAGCTGCATACCTTTCAACTGCTCCTCTTTTCAAAGAGCATATCAGTTTAAACCTTTAATGAAAGCAGCTGCTGCATTGCTCCATTTTAATAAATGACCACTCCACTTTCTGCAGCCTCATTCGTTCAGCCTCAGCATGGCACTGAACCAGTTGGAAGCTGACTTCCTAAAATATGTCATTAGACAGGCTATCCCACACTGTTGTATCCAGAGAATAAATGGCTGAGGACTATGAATAGCTTGGTTTGTTGTCTGATTCATACCTCTCAACTGTCCAGATTTTTGCAGACTGTCCATATTTTTACCGCATAATTTTGGTTTGTTCCTCAAAAAAAAGTGTGTTTTTTTAGATTTTTGTGGCAAATCAGTGAGGTCTGACTTCATTATATAATGACAGCCATTTGAGTCAGACTTCATACCCTTCAGAAAATGCATGTTAACACACGACCATTTATTATAGCAAGTTTCTAAGTTTATAAGAGCAATATTTATTTTTGGGGCTTTGTTCCCCTATCATTTTTGGTTTTGTTCAGATTTTTTGTGCCAAGAGGTTGAGAGCTGTGCTGATGGTGGTAGGTACAGAATTTTAGGTTTTGGAGACAAAATTTGAGTACAAGGATGAATCAACAGATTTGTACATTTTAGTTATGGTTAATAAGGACTTATCCATGGAAAGCAGTGATTGTTCAGGGATGTAATATTCTACTAAGGGTTGGAGTGCAGAACAACTTTAAGGTTTGTAGATTATATTATTAGCAGTTGCTGATTTAGTGACAGAGAGGTAAGTGTGGATGTTCCTAGCTGTTTTAAGGTTAGGCAGTGGTAAGATTTAGCACATTGGCTAACGGTGAATTTAGCGATCTGGTTATAGCATTGTTCAATTTTTGTTAGTAGACATTGCTGAAAATTGCTGCAGGTGGGGGCAGTATACAGTAGTGAAGGCAAGAGATATGCAAATGTTAGTTTTGGCATTGCTAGTCAAAATTTTTTTGCTATGATACAGAAGTCCAATTTTACTTATTTAAAGAAATCAGAAGGACTTAGATATGATCGATACCATAAAGAAAGTACACTAAATTCTGGAATTTGTGTGTTAACCCTCAAAACAAGGCAAAAAAGTGCTCCAGGAAATGAGAACTCTATACTCACACATTTATCGTTTGAAAAATGTCCTTGTATGTACCATGAATGAAGATCTAGTCATATTTTGTGGTCTTCAGGTAAAACAGAATTCTGTCCCAGTAAATGTGAGTCTACAATACCCAAGATCAGGGTAAACAATACCCTTTACTAATGAGAAAAAAATTACTTTTCAAATAACTTTTTATTTTTCTCAAATATTTTTTTATTTTCAATTAAAATAACATTTACATGATATTTTTAAATATTATTTTAAACAACTATATACAATATTTACAATAGCCTGACTTTCAATTATATACACTGTATGTTATTAAATATAGAATTAACAGATCAGTTATCAGAGATACAATATTGATTATTGCAGAGTGTCCAACAAAGATATAACTTTCTTCCAAGGATTATTTACCAATGGCCTGGGATGGATTCATAGTTCTTTGATTTTTATTTCCATCAATGCAGTTGTCTTCAGTACAGTGTAGAATTATTCCAAGGTCAGGGGTGTATTTGAATTCCACCTTCTGATTACGCATTTCCTAGATATAGCAAGTATTTTCCATAACAAATGCATATTTGTCTTATTCAGGTAGGGACCTTCATTTACATTTAGTATTATCAATACTTTAGTTAAGGTAAATGATTCATTAAATAAAGCTTGTAAAAATGATTGATTCCATTCCAGTATGATTTAATTTTATTACATTCATAAAAAATATGAATCCAGTCTGCTTTATTTGACTTTTCATACCTTCAGCAAAAAACATTTGTAGTAGTACTGATCTTTTTAATTCTATTTGGTGTTAAAAATGCTCTATGTAAGTATTTCCAGTTAAATATTTCCAGTACTGTGTGTTAGAGGTGTAATTAACTGATAGTAAGATGTTACTTTTAATTTTTTCTGTTAACTGCAATGACTGACCTTTTGTTAAGAACTGTCAGTATGATGGTGTGGGAATTGTTTTATGTGTTATTAGCTCTTTATATAGATTTGAAATTGAATTTTTCTTTTCACAACTATTGTATATAAATTCATACAGGAAACTTATTAGATTTGGAATATCTTTAAATGAGGAATTATTAATTAATCTGCATAAATCTTGAGTGTACATTAGAATGTTTTGTAAGGTTAACCAGTCCTGTGTTGGAATATTGTAAGCAGTTTTTATCATATGTATATCTAAAACATTTAATTTATTTACACATTGAAACCAGCAAAAGAATCCATTTTGTTCCCAGGAGGTTATTGTTTCCCTATATATTTTGTGAGGAAAGTTCTTAGTGATGGTAAATGGGATTAAAAGGTCAAACCAAAGTTTTAGATATATGTTTGCATTGATGAGTTTCCTAAAGGAATTGATGTAATGATTAATCAGTGTTGTTTTAGAAGGTTTTGTTATATTATATTGTATACTTATGCATGTATGTACCAGGGTTTGTTTGATTTCTCTACTATTAAATTTTTTTAACAGATTAAATTAATTTGTTAATATAGCCATTGTTAATTCTTTCCAGTTGGCAAAATAATTTGGGTTTATCCAGTCTATTGTACTTTTAAGCACATGTGCTTTTATATATGTTTCTATTTCTGGGAAGTTCAATCCTCCTTGTTCCCAGGGTCTAATGTGATGAGTTAGAGCTACTCTATTCTTTTTGGGATACCATAAAAATTTTATTAAACATGAGTTTATTTCTTTGAGAATGCATCTTTCAGGAATTAACTGTATTGCTAATGCTACATATAGTATTTTGGCAATAAGACCATTTTTATTAATTGCAATCTGTCTTCAAAAGTTAATATAATTTTGTTCCACTTTTCTATATATATTTTTATTGTTTCAATAATGTTTTTATAATTTATTAATATTGTTTCATTTATATTTTTGCATAACACTGTTGCTAAATAATTTAGTGTAGTTCTTGTTTCCTATGATGGATTTATCTGTAACTTGTTCTTTTTTCTTATTTAAAAATAGAAATTTTGATTTTGATCAATTAAAGTATAGACCTGAAATCTTATAAATTTCTCCATTACTTCTTCTAGCTCTCCTAATAACTCTCTGGAGTTTGATAGGGTTAATAAAATATCATCAGCAAAAATCATTATTTTAGATATATACTGGTCATAGACTTCTATTCCTTTTATTCTTGGATTATTGCATATTATTTCTGCAAGTATTTCTTTAGCCAAAGCAAATAAAATAGGAGAAAGGGGACATCCTTGTTTAGTACCTTTTGTTATATGGATAGATTCTGAGGTGAAAGGACCTAATTTAATGTAGGGTAAGTTATTAATATATATGTATTTTAGTAATAAGATGAAGGGAGGAGGAAATTCAAATAATGCTAACGTTTTAAATATATATTCCCATTTGAGGGAATCAAAGGCTTTTTCTATGTCTAATCCAATTACAAGTGTTTCTCTATCTTCTTTATTCACATAATCTATAAGAGTAAGTATCCTTTTAATATTATGTGTGCCTGTTATATAAAAATCCAGTTTGATCATTATTAATTGTCTTTGAAAGTGGGATTTTCATTCTGTTAGCTAGGATTGACATGAATATTTTGTAATCATCATTCAGTAATGATATAGGTCTGTATGAGGTACAATGGTCTGATGGTTTATTATCTTTTAGAATTGGTGTTATGAGAGAATATTCCCTTGAGGGTGGTATTTTTGCTTCTGACTGGACTTCTAGCAAAGTTTTGTGAAAAAGGGAGATTACTGTTGAAAGGAAGAGTTTGTAAATGTCTGTAATTATACCATCTATCCCTGGAGCTTTGTTAGATTTACTTTCTTTTATCTTGTCAACAATTTTTTGTAGGATATAGGTTTTTGTAGATCTAGTTTTAAGTTTTCGGGAATTTTTTTATATTGATAAGGTTTGTTTCTAAGTTTATTTGGTTGGTATCTAAATCTTCTTTTTTGAAGTGTTCCATCTAATGGAACCGAAATGCTTCAAGGATGTCTCCTATATCTGATACTTTTCCCCTTTCTTTTCATGATATATACTACTAATGTTATTTGCTTTAGATTGTATTTTAATTCTTGTAGATAAGTTATGTAGATATCTGTGGGAGGTGGCTAATGAGTTTATTTTTAATTTTTCCAAGGCTAGACAAGTTTTGTGTGTTAGAATTTCAATATATTTTTTATTTAATTCCTCTATTTTTTTTTACTTCTGGAAAATCCTGATTTTTTTTTAGATTTTGCTGTCAAGAGTCTGGTTTGCAAGTCTAATGATTCAGATTCTCACTCTCTAACTTTGTTTTTGTACCAGCTAAGGGTCTTACCAAATAAATACGCTTTTAATGAGTCCCAAACCATGACTCTACTGATTTCTGTTGTATTGTTAATTTCAAGAAATAATTGTAGTTCTGTCAACATCCAGGGTATGAATTCTTTCATTTTCGTGATATATGATGGAATTCTAGTTGAAAGGATTAAAGGTTTAAACTCTATTTGGAGCTTCATTATCAGAGACCCATGATCTGAGAAGGGCCATGGAACTATTGAGAAGTTGAGGATTTTTGTTTGTAAATCTTGAACTACGAATAATTTGTGTATTCTGGTTTGTGTTCCAAATCTATGGTCTTTATGGGAAAATAATAAGGATTTATCATCTTTTACTTTAAAAGTGTCTATTAAATTAAATGAATCAATCCATTTTTTTTAAGGATTTTGAAATAGTTGCTATGCAAAAAGACTTCTTGGAGGTTTCAGAAGCTTCTAAGGTACAATTAAAGTCTCCTCCCAGTATAAGATTTCCTTTATAATTGTTGGAAATAAAATCTAAATGTTTTTTTTAGCTGTTCCTGCTCCAATTCCTGGGAACCAATATAGATTAGCTAAGGTCCATATTCTGTTATTAAATTTAATTATAACAAATGCTAGTAGACCTTCTTTGCCTTCATATTTATAAATAACATTTGGAGTGGTTATGTTTTTCTTCCAGAGAATTGATACTCCTTTTGTCTTTGTTCTATAGGAGGATTGAGCTAAGACTGTATAGTCCTTAGGGTTCAAAATAAGGCTATCTATCATTAGTCTTAAAATGCATTTCCTGGAGAAATACTACTTGTGCCTTATTTAGATTTACATATTTTAGTAAGTTTGATCTTTTATTGGCATTATTTAAGCAATTAGTATTTAATGATACAAATGTTAAATCCATTTCAAGTTATTGCTGGAAGAAACTTTTTGCTTTTTTTTTTTATTATTTTGATTATAGTAGTTATACCATATTCTCTGATAACATTGGGTGTTATTTTTATGTGTGTAAACTTGGGGTGGAATTTAATGTTCTTTCTTCTTTAAATATAAGTAGGGTAAAATTTTGGTTAGGCTTTAAAAAAGTACTTCTATAAAACATTAATTCTAAAGTATCAAATGCAAGTAAATATGAATTTCCCATTAAACATGGAATGAAAGCCATTCCTAATCCAATAGATAAAGATAGATCTATTGGATTATCACTCATACCTTTAACCAACAATATCAACTGAACTCCATATGTTAAATTATTATATGGAGAATTTTCTTAAAAGAGATATGAAATTCTATGTTATTCTATTATTGTTCCATAGTATTTTATATATCAAGATGGAATGTTAGTAATGTAAACAATTATTATGTTGACTTAGAAAATATCCAATATTTAGTTACCCTTAAGAGATCCCAAACATGTCAGATATGTCATTTTGGATAAATTAAATACAACAGAGGAGCATACACTAAATAAGCCAGCAACAAATAGATTATTACTAAAATAATTTGACTAAAAGGACTCTACAGGAGACAATGAGTGATTACCAATGAAATATGAATTTACTGTAGGTGTACTGTCTTCCTTTACTTTCCCGCTCTTCAGCTCACCAACTTCAACTTACACTTATGAAAAGACATGGCTTATCAGTGGTATCCTGACTCTGAGTAGAGGCACCCTGCACTCTAGTGTGCAGTGCTTATACATATTTATAGATTTACAAAGCAGAGTCTAATAATGAACTATGATCACCCTGACAATTCCCATCCTGCATATGGCACCTCCTGCTTCCAGAATGAGTAATCACATCAGGTTTAGAATGAATGTGAAGGTACCTATATGGTAATCAAGACTTACCTTAGGTAAGTATTAATCAAATAGTATTTAGAGCATCTTAGAGAGTTCTCGGGGCAGTTAGAATACTCTTAAGCCTCTCCTCCCTTGACCAAAAACAGAGGTTTTCCTTCCCTTTCTTTCCCTTGTTTTAAATCAGTACTAATAAAAGAAATTCAGCAAACATAGGTAAACAGAAATAACATTCAGTAGTCCATCTTGTACATGACTCGCAATCCATTAAACAAGTCAGTGACTAACATCACTTTAGTAAACATTATAAAGACAAATTAGAAATAATTTCCTAGCTCTTTAAATTTTCTTATAAAACAAAAAGTTAACAATAAGCCATTTTAACTAAAAGTATAAAGCATTTAAAATTGTCCTTGTATGTATACATTTCTACTTATATTGTAGTGTCAATAGCTGTCTTTAAAATCTGTACAATACTTAATTTCTTCAAATGATTCCTTTTTCAATTCAGGTTTTGTTTTGTCAAAATGGCAACAATATTTCAAGGGCACAATTAATATTTAGACTGATGTTTCAAATAAATAACTTGTCAGTTGCCAATTGAGTTAGTTTAGAATGTATGGTTAGTGCAAATATAACATGTTGTCAAAATAATATGTATTTTTGTGTGCTCTAGAGACTGTCATATGCAAGTGACATATATAATGTAGCATATATAGAGCAGATAGCTTATGTATTCAGGTTGTTAAAGTAAATTATGCTTATTAATCAGGCAGTTTCATTAAATTCACAAGTAATTAGGGGACAGGAATGTGTAGTCCAATGTGAGTAATTGAGTCCACTTTTCCTCATAAACATATGTCACAATTCATTAAACTAAGCAGAGTCTAACATCTGTCTAATAATCATAATAAAGGCAAAGAATAGTAATTTCCTAGCTCTTCAAACTTTCTGATATCACAAAATGTTGACAGTAAGCTATTTTAACTGGCAGACTAAAACATTTCAATACTTCCTTGTGAATATATAATCTGAAGTAGTTAACTTCATTTGATCAACAACTTGTGGGTTACGGGTCCGACACGGATCCGAGCCGGCAGCATACCAAGCAAAAAGATCCGAGCTCCAAGCTCCTCTCCCTTACCCATACTACACTGCAACCTCCTTCCAATCCTCAGATCTTGTTTGCCGCGGTTTTGCCAAGCACGAGATTCTTAGAGCTCCAGACAAGTTTAGCAAATTTTTTCTTCAAACTTTGCTTTTGGTCTTCTTTACTTGGTATGTGAGTGTATTTTAATACCTTTCTATGGGTTTTCATTCTACCTAGCCTTTATATCCCCCTTTACCTTTGGTAGTTTCTCATCCCTTTGTAGGCCTCTATTTTTCCCTCTTCAGGTGCTCGTGTGTGGCTGTGTGTGTGCTTTTGAGTATGGCTGAAAGCCACAAAGTGACCTTTACTAAATGCTTTGAGTGTGGCCATAAGCTGTCACCAGCAGATGGTCACACTCAGTGTGTGATTTGCTTGGGGCTTACACACCTTTCCTCGGGCTTCCAGATTTGTGTGGCCTTTAACCCTCGAGCCTTAAGGGATAGAAAGAACTAGCTGATTCTGGTGGGTCTTCTACCCACAAAATCAGCTTCTTCTCCTCCTTCCCTCTCAGTAGTGACAGCCACGGCTACGGCTGCCCAGCTGACTGGCCCTCTTCCCCTGACTGGGACTCACCCTCCCACCTTGTCTCAGGGAGAATGAGAGGCCAAGAAAGATAAAAAAGACAGAAGGGAGAGAGAGAGAGAGAGAGAGAGAAAGAAGCCGCAAGTGGCAGGCTGAATTGGAACCCTTGGCCCCTCCCATGAAGGTGGTCTCTTCTCCCCTAAGAGTGTTCAAGCCTTCCTCCCCATGGCTCCATTCTCCACGTTTCTCCCCAGAGCCGGAGGAGGAGACCAGACCAGCTTCGAGGTTATCGTCACATTGGCCCTCCTGGCCGGCGTCAGTGGCTTCCTCCAGGTCTACTCAAAGCATTTCAGAGGCAGATATGGACCGGATGATGCATTGATTTTTGCAAACTTAGCTGCAGATGGGAGTGCTGCTGCCTCCCCCCCCTCTGGGGGGAGTGCAGCTCCACTGTTCATCCCGATAGCTCCTTCTCCAATCCACCACCGGATTTCAGAGTCTTCGGATCCGAGGAGCCCCAAAGCCAGGGGGTCGGCGCCGATGGTTATTGTTACCTCAATGCCAGCCATGCCGTCCAGCTTATCGGATCTGCTTTTGGATCCGAACTCTCAGAGCCGCGAGCTGGGCATCGGATCTGGGGGGTGAGTGTGTCTTTGGCTCCTTTGCGGTCGGAGCACACAATCCTCTTGGGTCAGATCGCTTCAGCTCCGGCACCGATCCCTTGTCGGATCCGAGGGCCCCAGGCCACCTGTCTTAGCGAGGCCTGTTCTCCTACAGAGTTCGACATGGTGGAGAGGGTTCTTTCTGGAGGATCAAGAGCCCTTACTCTTTCCTCAGGGTTCGCCCCCACTCCCTCGCAGCTCAGTTTGTCCTCCATCATCCAGTCCCCCCAGGGACAGATTGTGTCACTGACACCCCAGCCAGTTCCCTTGGAGGAACATGAATCCGTGGGTGAGCCCCCCTCAGACAGTCCCCCTGAGGAGGTCCATCACAAATGCCTGTGCAAAAGGAAGCACTTGGACTCCTCCGAGTCCCTCACCGAGGATACCGATTTGGAGGAAGGGGAGGTTTCCCCCAAATCACCCCCCGATGATGTCTCCTTTGGAGATATTATGGAAATACTACACCAAAGGGGGGGTGGTCCACCCAAAAACCCTCCTCGGATGAGTTGGTATTCCTGGAGGCATTCGACACAGGCCCATCTACCTCTTGGGTGTCCCCCACAGCCGAACCCCTTGTCGGCCTGATTACCACCAGGGCGTAGAAGGAGCCAGACACTGTAGAGCCGATACCTAGAAGGCCTGATGAGGTTCTCAGTCCCCGTGCAGACAGAACTTCATGGACCGAGGGTTCCCCGGTTGATGCCATGGTGGTGGCGGCGGCCACCAAAAAGGAACTATCCCAGGAAAGTTCTTCGGTCCATCCCCCTGACAAGGAGTCTCGGGCAATGGACCGTATTGGAAAGCAAACTGTTGCTTCAGCTACCTTTTCTATAAGGGTGCTGAATTATTTGGCCCATGTAATCAGACTGCATCAGGACCTGGTCAAGGAATACGCTGAGTCCCCCCCAGAATCCATGTCGGCCAAAGATAAACAGACTTTCTCAGCTCGTATGGCCACTCTTAAGTCAGTGTCCAATACTTCTATGCGGCTACTTTCCCATGCCATGGAAGGAGTCTCTAGAGCTAGCGGGCTCGGTATCGCCTTAAGCGTCATGCCTGGCTTCGACTTTGCAATTTCTTGGATCCTTTCAAGGCGTCCTTTGTGAATGCACCCTTTGACGGGTCGACCTTCTTTGGGAAGACCGTCCGCGAGACACTGGTCCAGAGCAAGAAAGACAGGAAAATGCTGTCAGCCATTGGAATACACTTCTCTAGTCTTCAAAGGTCCTTTTCTAGGAACCAACAAGGGCAGAAGAAGATGTGGTTCTGGAAATCTCAGCAGGCTCGGAACGCTCATGACTCCTTCTCCCCCAGAGGCAGAGGGGGACAAGGTGGATGCTGGCCCAGAGGCAGAGGGGGACCGAAGAACTTCGGGTCACGGGAACCTTTTTCCAACCGACCCTTGCAACAGCCCTGAGGTGTTGCCCGACTGCTCCTCTCTGGAGGCAGTTGGGGGGTGCTTTTCGAGGCACCTGGCTCAATGGGAGTCCATCATAACAGATCGCTGGGTGCTTCAGATAATATCCAGAGGCTATTCAATCCCCTTCATCAACAAGCCCCCTTACTCCAGATGCCTTCCAGATGTACCACCCACTCAAGGGGAGGCCACAGCTTTGGAAATAAAAAAGCTGTTAGAAAAAAGAGCCATCCAGCATGTGTCCCCAGATCAGTCCAGATCAGGCATATACTCCAGGTTCTTTCTGGTGCCAAAAAAGTCGAGGGACTTAAGGCTGATTCTCGACCTGCCAACAATGAACCTTTTCATTGCCAAAGAGAAATTCCAGATGGTCACGATTCAATCCATCCTGCCCCTCTTGCAGGAGGAGGACTGGATGTGATCCATAGACCTCAAGGATGCATGCTACCATATTCTCATGGAAAGATGGTCCAGGAGGTTTCTCCGCTTTCGGCTAGGAGCCAGTCATTACCAGTTCAGGGTCCTACCATTCAGTCTCACCACAGCCTCCAGCATGTTCACCAAGGTCATGGCAGTTGTAGTGGCCCACCTGAGGCTTCAGGGCATACAGATCTTCCCATACCTAGACGACTGGCTCCTCACTGTCCCCACCAGGCATCGACTTTCTCTAGCCAGGGATTTCTTCCTCCTGATTTCACTCCGGTTGGGGATAACCATAAATATCAAAAAGTCCTTCCTCCAGCCTGTCCAAGTGTTAGGCTTCATAGGGGCCAGGATAGATACCCTCCAGGCCAGGGCCTTCCTAACATCAGACAGACTTCACAGCATGACTCTGCATGTGCTAGTCCTCTTTCAATCCCCTGCTCCCCCAGCAGAATTAGTCCTGAAAGCTTTGGGGTCCATGGTGGCAGCAGTCAATCTGATTCCTTACATTCATCTGCACATGAGGGTTCTACAGTGGACGTTGCAGGTCCAGTCATCTATTCTACACCACCCCTCATGTGGTGGCTTCAATCCCGAGCCCTTCGGGAAGGATGACCTTTTGTTATGTCACCACCCCAGGCCACAGTGACCATGGACGCCTCCCACCTAGGGTGGGGAGTATTGTGCGGGCAGGACGGTCCAAGGCATGTGGACTCAGACCGAGACCATACTGCATATAAATGTCCTGGAAATGAGGGCAGTCCTCTTGGTGTTGCAAGCCTTCCATGCCTTTTTTCCTCCAAGGACTATTGTGATCCAGTCGGACAATATGTCAGTGGTCTGGTATATCAACAAACAGGGGGGAACCAGATCTTACCCCATTTGCCGAGAAGCCATGAGAGTTTGGGAATGGGCAACCTCCACCAACCGCTTCCTGTTAGCAACGCACATTCCAGGTCAGTCCAACATACTGGTAGACAAATTGAGCAGAACTATCCTCTCTCCTTACGAGTGGCCTCTGAATCCTTGTGTAGCGGAACAGATCTTCCTCAAGTGGGGTCAGCCTTGCGATCTCTTCGCATCACCCAACATGAAGTGCAGCAAATTTTTCACTCTAATTCCTCCTTTGGGAGAAGCCCCCAGAGATGCTCTAGTCCATGCTTGGCTGCCCGGTCTTCTTTATGCGTATCCTCCACTTCCGCTTATGACAAAATTTCTGCAGAAAGCTCACCGGTTGGGGAGCAAGATTATCCTCATAGTCCCATTCTGGCCTCATCACGTCTGGTTCCCCTGCCTGTGGTCTCATCTCATAGCTACACTCTGGATCTTGGATCCCATTCCGGATCTGATTTCTCATCCCTCGGGAATGGCTCCTCTGAACCTGGACGGTCTCAAGCTCTCAGCTTGGCTGATCCAGTTCCCCTAGTTGCCAGGACTCCCGGTATCTCTTCCCGAGTCAAGTCTATCCTGGTGGCGGCACATTAACCCTCTACCAAGAAGATTTACAGTAGCAAATGGAAATGTTTTTCAATTTGGGCTTCACAAAAGAACTTGGATCCTTTTACCGCTCCTGTTTCAGCGGTACTGGAATTCTTGTCTCATATTTTTTCAGCAAGGGGCCAGCTCATCTACTGTGAAGGTTCAGCTGGCTGCCATTTCCAATTTTCATATTGGGGACAACTTTGGTTCCCTCGCTGCTGCCAGAGTTTGTAAGACCTTTCTAAAAGGCACTTTTCTTTTGAGACCCCCTGTTAGAAATTCATCTCTGCCATGGGATCTGACCTTAGTTCTTCAGGCATTAGTTGCGCCTCCATTTGAACCCGCAGCTTCTGTTGATCTGAAGTTCTTGTCTTGGAAGATGACTTTTTTGGTAGCAATTACTTCAGCCAGGAGAGTGTCGGAGCTTCAGGCTCTCTGTATCAAACCTCCATACCTTGTACTTCATAAGGATAGGGTATCTCTCAGGACTAATCCCTCCTTTCTCCCAAAAGTTACTTCCGAGATGAACATTAATCAGTCCATTAATTTGCCTGTCTTTTCCCCTAATTTTCAGAATAAAGGAGAATATAAACTTCATTTGCTGGATGTTCACAGATAGTTACATTTTTATTTGCACAGGACAGCTGTCTTTTGTAAATCTGATCAGCTTTTTGTCTCCTTTGCTAAGCCTTTTCTAGGGAAACCAGTTTCAAAGGTGACTCTCGCCAGGTGGATTTCGAGTTGTTTCTTAAAACCATACAGAGAATCTGGCTTACCAGAACCAGTGGGAGTTCATGCTCATTCTACGCGTTCTATGGCAACGTCTGGTGCATTCTGGTCTAGAGTTTCCCTGGATAACATTTGTTCGGTGGCTACCTGGGCATCCTCTCACACCTTTATCTCTCATTATAAACTGGATTTGGTGTCTAGGGGAAGGGCTGCCTTTGGCTCTGCAGTGCTCCGGAATATCCTTCCTTAAGGGCCTCCCAAGATTCGGATAGCTGGGGACTCTGTCCCACAGGTTGCTGATCAAATGAAGTTAACTACTTCAGATAAAGAAGTTATGTACTCACTATAACGTTCCATCTGAGTAGGTAAACTTCATTTGTCAGCAACCATCCCTCCCACCTTCCCCCTGACCTTCATGGTTATTTAGCTGAGCTCGAGGTTTGGACTTATGAGCTTTACTTTGTCCTTGAGTCAGGTGTCTTAGGTTGTTGGTTGTTTTGTTATTATGTGCAGGTGGCAAACACGATCTGAGGATTGGAAGGAGGTTGCAGTGTAGTATGGGTAAGGGAGAGGAGCTTGGAGCTCTGATCTTTTTGCTTGGTATGCTGCCGGCTCGGATCCGTGTGGGACCGTAACCCACAGGTTGCTGACAAATGAAGTTTACCTAATCAGATGGAATGTTGTGGTGAATACATAACTTCTTTTTTTTACTTTTGAATAGCTATCAGTTACCAAGTGAGTTTGTACAGAGTGTGAGGTAACTGCAAAGATATCATGTTGCAAAAAGTAATATGTATCTTTTCATATGCTCTAGAGACTGACAATTTCAAGTAACATATAAAATGTAACTTTTACAGTGCAGACAGCTTGTGAAATCAGCATGTTAAAGTGAGTAATACTTTTTAATCAACAGCTACATTTCAGTGCATATGTAGTTTGGGAACATTTCAGTTGTGTTTCCAGGAATATGTAATCCTATGAGGATAAATCATAAAATATTTACAAATAATCTTATTATATATTTATTTTACCTTGTTTAGGTTGTTTTTCATTTTAATAACTAAACAACGTTACTTTTTCTTATTATTTGTCATCTGTGAGGCTAAATGCACTTCGTAGATTCACAGTGTCCTTAGAAACTGCAGCAGTCATTTACTGTTGCTATGGCAACGCAAATAGAATGTGAAGAAAGCTTCACTTCTCTTAACCGACAGTACATTTTTCCCTCCTTTTTTTATGTATTTGTTAATACTAAAAGGGAATAATTCAAAGGACATATGTACATGAATGGAACATTTCAGAGTTAATCACGAACATGTCCCCAGTCCCAATAAGCATAACAGTGACTATCATTAATCTAATAAATATTGTAATAATAATTAATTAAGTTCACTATTCCAATTACTCTACCTTAAAACGAGATTATTTTAGACTATTATTTATCTATGTGTAGATAGTGAGTTATTAAATATATACAGACTATATTAGTATAGTAAATAGGAGAGAATTTAGAAAGGGAGACAAGATGCAGTTAAAATAAATAATGAGAAAAGAGAGAAGAGAGAAAGAAAAGAGAAAATTAAGAGAAATACACATATACTATGTATGTTGATTTACTGTATAAATATTTTATGTGCTATATAACCCTCCTTCTGTGAAAGGAAAGTACCCTGTTTTACATACCTGAAGGTAATGTTAAAACTCTCATGTGTCATCTATTTTCAAAAAATATAGATAAAGATTACAGTAGTTAAGTTACCTTTGCTTTAAAATTCCAAGCAGTAAAATTGGTCCTTTAAAGTAATGTTAAAACAATTCATATCATAGTAGATGCTTTGAGAGATTTGGCTGTAACAGTATCAGTCTTTTGCTTCTTCTTTTTGACATCTGTTCAGACGTTTGTTTCTTTTGTTCTCTTGAGAGAAGGTGACATCCAATCCATATCTTCTGGTAAAGTAACCACATTATTAGTTTTAATAAATGAAGAGGCTTCCTCTAAGACAATAAAAGTCCTCATCTTGTTGGCATACAGTATTCTTATCTTAGTTGGATATGCAAGTTGTGCCTTGATGTTATTTTGTTTCAGAAACGTTATCATTGGCCACACTTTTTTCCTTTGTTCCCTTATTCTAGATGAATAGTCGTTATCAAATCTTATCAGGGTCTGTTTATATTTTAGAAGTGCCTTCCTCCAAGCAGATCTTAAAATCAGTTCCTTGTCCAAGTATGAAAGAAATTTGACAATTATTGACCTAGGAAGAGAGTTTGAGTTAGTGGCAGGTTTCCCAAGAGCTCTGTGTGCCATTTCAATTCCAAAGGAAAGTCCTTCTTTTAAATTTAAAAAGTCAGGGATCCAGTTTGATAAAAAGGAAATAATATCCTCACCTTCTGTGTTTTCAGGTAATCCAAAAATCCTGATGTTATTTCTCCTCTCCCTATTTTCCAAGTCATCTACTTTATTAACCAACCAAGTGTTTTGTTTAAGAAGCAGTTCTTTCTGTGTTTCCTCTTCCCTAAATCTGCTTTCTAAGTCATTTAGAGAAACCTCTGTTCCTGTTATCCTTGTCTGTTGTTGTTGTAGCATTTCCTTGAGGGTGTCAGCCTGTTTTTGACTGCTTGTTTTAAGATTTTCCAGGTTCTCTTTAAAATCATCCATCTTCAAAGAAAACTCCTGCAGGGTAGATGCCATCTGTTGTAGTTCCTTCTTTAAGGCAGCATCCATTTGAGAATTCTTTGAGTTGCTGATTTTAACAAGTGAATATATCTCCAAGCTTTTTGACAGGAACTTATTTGTAAAACTTCACCAAAGTTTCTAATTATGTAAATTAGTCCTTTATCTAGAAGATTTTATACTTTGAAGAAAAAAAAATATTTTTTCCTGTCTTATTTAACTAGTTATATGGAGCTCTAAAATACTGCTGCTTTCAGTTAGTCATCCAGGCTCCGCCCTTCTCAAATAACTTAAAATCACAGCAGAATATTTGCCTGTGTGGTAAGTAAACTACACCCCACTTTGCTGTTAGGTAAAATCTTTACAGTAATTACAAGAAATCGAAAAGTATTCTTTTTGGAATAGTATAAAGAAAGATCTAGGCCAGAAATCAAAGACATTTAAAGCTTTGTTTAGTAAAAATTAACATGGGTAGCAGCAAAACTGAGGGTATGCCATCATGTAAGGGGCAAATTAGTTCATTAGGCAATGCAAGCTAATGAGTGCATAAAGACATGGATGTGAGTAACACCACAGAAATGAGACACAAGGAGTATGCAAGCAGTGACATGCAAAATGGTGCTCCAAATCAGAAAAGCACAAAATGGGTGCATTGCACTGCAGTTGATCCACATGTTTTTTACAACAAGAACTGTGGTGTACATGACAGGAGTAATGCCAGGAGTAATAGTATCTGTAGCAAAGTATTATGGCTTATAACCACCATCAGAGTCAATGTGCACCATGTTGTCAGCTTTGCCCATTCACACCTCATGTCTTAGTACCAACATCAGAGTTAGTGTCCACCATCTTGTGTGCTGTCCTCATTCACATCTTATGTCTTATAACTTCCAACGAGAGTCAGTGCCCACCATGTTGTGTGCTGTGCCCATTCACACCTTATATCTTATAAACACCATCAGAGTCAGTGCCGACTATGTTGTGTGCTGTGCCCAGTCATACCTTATGTGTAATAACCACCATGAGTCAGTGCCCACTATGTTATATGCTGTGCCCAGCCATACCGTGTGTCTTATAACAAGCATGAGAGGCCATGCCCACCATGTTGTGTGCTGTGCCCAGTCACACTTTATATCTTATAACCACCATCAGACTCAGTGCCCACCATGTTGTGTGCTGTGCCCTGTCACACCTTATGTCTTA
Organism: Protopterus annectens; assembly: GCF_019279795.1. Lineage (NCBI taxonomy): Eukaryota > Metazoa > Chordata > Ceratodontiformes > Protopteridae > Protopterus > Protopterus annectens. Next base: position 752,099,706 of record NC_056744.1, read on the forward strand.
TAGCCACCATCAGAGTCAGTGCCCACCATGTTGTGTGCTGTGCTCATTCACACCTTATGTCTTATAAACATCATCAGTCAGTCCTCACCATGTTTTATTGTGTGTCAAGTCATACCTTATGTCTTATAACCACTATCAGAGTCACTCCCACCATGTTGTGTGCTGTGCTCATTCACTCCTTATGTATTATAAACACCATCAGAGTCAGTGCCCACCATGTTCTGTTGTGTGCCCAGTCATACGTTATGTCTTATAACTACCATCAGTCAGTGCCCACTATGTTGTGTGCTGTGCCCAGTCACACCTTATGTCTTACAACTACCATCAGAGTCAGTGCCCACCATGTTGTGTGCTGTGCACAGTCACACCTTATGTCTTTTAACCACCATCACAGTCAGTGCCCACCATGTTGTGTGCTGTGCCCAGTCATCCCTTATGTCTTATAGCCACATCACATTCAGTGCCCACCATGCTGTGTGTTGTGCCCTGTCACACCTTATGTCTTATAAACACCATCAGAGTCAATACTTACCATGTTGTCTACTGTGCTCAGTCATACCTTATGTCTTATAATCACCATCAGAATCAGTGCCCACCATGGTGTGTGCTGTGCTCAGTGACAGCTTATATCTTATAACCATCATCACAGTCAGTACCCACCATGTTGTGATCTGTGCCTAGACACACCGTATGCCCTGTAAACACCATCAGAGTCAGTGCCTACCATGTTGTGTGGTGTGCCTAGTCATACATTATGTCTTATAACCACCATAAGAGTCAGTGCCCACCATGTTGTGTGCTCTGCCCAGTCAAACGTTATCACTTATAACCATTTGACATGTACCTCACTAGACACCTGCAACAACTGGAGAGGCCACAAACGTACCTAACAAAGAAGATCCTAGGCCTTAAACACTTGTCCTATATGGAAACACTCAAAAAAACTCCAACTACTCTCTGTCTCATATTGTCTACTTTGAGGCGATCTCTGCTTCACTTACAAAGCCATGTCTGACCCAGCTCTGTTAGAAATGCTGCATCAAAAGAAATCACAATCCCTCCTCACCACACACTCCAGAAACCACAACCTCACTACCACAATCAACAGAACATGCTGGAGGGACAGGTTCATAACCCAGAGACTGCCCATGCTATGGAATAGACTTCCCATACATGTCAAGCAGTGCATCTCACTGGCCCTCTTCAAGAGAAATCTTGATGAGTGGATGGGAAATAAAAAATTCACCCTAGGGATCACTCCAGTGGCTCTACTCGACAGAGTCACTAGGGACTAAGGATGGGTGCCATGAGGGTAATCCTATGGGCTAGGCTTGTAAAACCTCCAGGGCCATTAGCCTAGTAGACACCTATGAACCTATGAACCATCAGAGTCAGTGCCCATCATGTTGTCAGCTTTGCCCATTCACACCTCATGTCTTAGTACCAACATCAGAGTTAGTGGCCACCATCTTGTGTGCTGTCCTCATTCACATCTTATGTCTTATAACTACCATCAGAGTCAGTGCCCACCATGTTGTCTACTGTGCTCATTCACCCCTTATATCTAATAAACACCATCAGAGTCAGTGAGCACTATGTTGTGTGCTGTGCTAATTCATGCCTCATGTCTTATAACCAGCATCAGAGTCAGTGCCCACTATGTTGTGTGTTGTGCCAAGTCACACCTTATGTCTTATAACCAGCATCAGATTTAATGCCCACTATTTGTGTGTTGTGCCCAGTCACACCTTATAATGTATAAACACCATCAGAGTCAGTGCCCACCATGTTGTGTGCTGTGTCCATTCACACCTTATGTCTTATAAACACCATCAAAGTCATTGCCCACAATGTTGTCTGCTGTGCTCATTCACACCTTATGTCTTATAACCACCATTAGATACAATGCCCACCATGTTGTTTGCTCTGCCCAGTCACACCTTATTTTTTATAACAACCATGAGTCAGTGCCCACCATGTTGTGTGCTGTGCTCAGTTACACCTTATGTCTTATAACCACCATCAAAGTCAGTGCCCATCATGTTGTGTTCTGTGCTCATCACACCTTATATCTTCTAACCACCATCAGAGTCAGTGCCCAGCATGTTGTGTACTGTGCCCATTAACACCTTATATCTTATAAGCACCATCAAAGTCAGTGCTGAACATGTTGTGTGCTGTGCCCAGTCAAACCTTATGTTTTATAACCACCATGAGTCAGTGCCCACTATGTTGTGCCATGTGCCCAGTCACATCTTGTGTCTTATAGCCACCATCAGAGTCTGTGCTCACCATGTTGTGTGCTGTGCCCAGTCACACTTATGTATTATAATCACCATCAGAGTCAGTGCCCACCATGTTGTGTGCTGTGCCCTGTCACACTTTATGTCTTATAACCACAGAAGAGTCAGTGCCCACCATGTTGTAAGCTCTGCCCAGTCATACATTATGACTTATTACCACCATCAGAGTCAGTGCCCAATATGTTGTTTGCTGTGCCCACTCATATGTTATAACTTATAAACACCATCAGAGTCAGTGCCCACCATGTTGTGTGCTGGGCCCAGTCACACCTTATGTCTTATAACTACCATCAGAGTCAGTGCCCAACATGTTGTGTGCTGTGCTCTGTCACACCCTATGTCTTATAACCACCATCAGAGTCAGTGCCAACCATGCTGTATGCTTTGCCCAGTCACACCTTATGCCTTATAATTACCATCAGAGTCAGTGATCACCATGTTGTGTGTTGTGCCCAGTCACATCTTATGTCTTATAACCACCATCAGAGCCAGTGCCCACCATGTTGTGTGCTGCGCCCTGTCACACCTTATGTCTTATAGCCACCATCAGAGTCAGTGCCCACCATGTTATGTGCTGTGCTCATTCACACCTTATGTCTTATAAACATCATCAGTCAGTCCTCACCATGTTCTATTGTGTGCCCAGTCATACCTTATGTCTTATAACCACCATCAGAGTCAGTGCCCACCATGTTGTGTGATGTGCTCATTCCCTCCTTATGTATTATAAACACCATCAGAGTCAGTGCCCAACATGTTCTGTTGTGTGCCCAGTCATAATTTATGTCTTATAACTACCATCCGTCAGTGCCCACCATGCTGTGTGCTGTGCCCATGCACACCTTATGTCTTACAACTACCATCAGAGTCAGTGCCCACCATGTTGTGTGCTGTGCCCAGTCACACCTTATGTCTTTTAACCACCATCAGATTCAGTGCCCACCATGTTGTGTGCTGTGCCCAGTCACACCTTATGTCTTATAACCACATCGTATTCAGTGCCCACCATGCTGTGTGCTGTGCCCTGTCACACCTTATGTCTTATAAATATCATCAGAGTCAGTACCCACCATGTTGTGATCTCTGCTCTGTCACACCTTATGTCTGCCGTCCGCTTAAAAAGAAAACATTCAAACTGCAAAGGTTATTATCTTTTGTTTAACTCAGAAGAAACTCTAATCATTCATGCGTGCTGGGGTTAAAGCACGGTAGTCTGCCTCACAAGTCCTATTTAGTTAAACAAATCGGATCTGGCTCCAATATTATCAAAAATTGCTAGCAGCCTGAAAGAAAAGTAAACGCATAGTGAACAGCAATTAACTTTTTGGCTTTCAGTTAGATTATTGGATTTATTCTAAAAAAGACTTACAGTATATTCACTGCATTGTAGAAAGTTTGTGGTTGGGATTGCTTTAAAACTCCTCCCCCACTATACCTACGTATATGAGGTTACTTATCTACCCGCAGATTCCACCATTTTCAAACAACCCTGTGCTCCTGGACCCAGTCATCTGCCTGTATATCTTGGTATGTAGCCACAGCTGTTGATTGTGATCTTTCTGTGTAAAATATAGTTGAGATAGCATTACAATCTAGTGAAAATGCACTTGTACTTTATGTAAAATACAAATGCGACAGAGTGTTTAAAGCTCAAAGATTTCCTTGTAAATCAGATCTGTGATAGCATGTTTTGTTTAGTACACTAGAGATAGTGTTTCTCAATAGCAAAAACACATTTGTTAATACCATTACCTTAGAGTATTATATACATGTGACTGTATGTATCAAATTCAATGATTAATCTGTAAATCGCATTTGCGATAGTGTGTTTTGCTAGAACAGAGTGAATAAATCTACCAGGGTTGCTGGCTTACTGTATTGTTTTAGTGGGGCCAAGTATTTCAGTTTAGTTATTAAGTTTTTGCCCCTAAGGTTTCTACAAATATATAGTGAGTATCTTTTAACAGCTTTAAGCATCTGAATACAGAGTACAACACACATGATTTTATACTCTGCTGAACTTAACTGTGAAATGTAAGCAAAGTACAGCTTGGTAGACATCTTTGTCAGTGTGCATTGCTGCTTAACTACTATATCCCTATCTAGGTGTTATCTCCATACCCCACCTGAAAGGTTTAATTACACTTAATGGACTCTGGTTTCCCCTGCGATCACTCAGACAAGCAAAAAAGCCATTCCTGCCATCCGCTTAAAAAGAAAATATTCAAACTGCAAAGCTTATTATCTTTTGTTTAACTCAGAAGAAACTCTAATCATTCATGTGTACTGGGTTTAAAGCACAGTAGTCTGCCTCACAAGTCCTATTTAGTTAAACAAATCAGATCTGTCTCCAATCTTATCAAAAATTGCTAGCAGCCTGAGAGAAAAGTAAACGCATAGTGAACAGCAATTAGCTTTTTGGCTTTTAGTTAGATTATTGGATTTATTCTAAAAAAGACTTACAGGGTATTCACTACATTGTAGAAAGTTTGTGGTTGGGATTAGCTCGGGTTCGCTACGTTCCCCACCCTGCCCACAAATCTCACCCGCCCCCAGTACCACTACATTTATAGCAATTAAACCACTCCCCTCTATTTCCTAGCCATACAAAGTCACTACCATATTAGCAATCTCCCCTCCCCCTTTTCTTTTTGTCCTCCTACTACTTCCATATTTAGTGACAATATCCCTCTATGCCCATAATGACTTTTCCAACCAAAATATTAACTATAAAACTCAACATCTTATCTCTCATATTACTCCATTTAATTATTCCATACCCCCTCACCATTTATGAAAATCAGCAATGCTCAGGGGTTCAAATATCCCAAATACCAAACCAGTGCCCCCATACTCCCATCCACATCTGAACTATTAAATCACTACCCTCCCACTAACACTATCCCCACCAACATATATCTTTATAAACCAAGACAAATCCATCCCAAATCCAAGTATTACCAAAAACTTTTATTTAAATTCATGATGTTCTTAATGAACTTACATAAGAATCTAACTAGGGATGGGGACATCCACCCCAATCCTGGACCATCCCAGGCTCTAGACTCATTTAGCCCATCTCTCATCATAAGCCCCCTAAATCTTTCCTAGCCTGCCATCTAAATATAAGAAGCTTAAACAATAAGGTACACAACCTGCATGCCCTATTAGCAGTTCACTCCCCGGATATAATGTGCTTAACAGAAACCTGGCTAAAACCAGCAACTTCAGACAATGAGATATTACCACCTGGATATAATATACTTAGGGCTGAACGTTCTTCCAGAAAGGGTGGTGGGGTAGCCATACTATATAAAGACACCCTTAATGTTACAATTAACCTCACCCAACCACCTCATGCCTACAATGCAGAAATTCTGACTACCAATGTGCAAATTAATAAAAACAAAAGTCTAAACATAATCTGTATCTCTATATTCCCCTAGGCAACAACACCAACACCTTGGAAGACATTCTGAACTGGATATCATCTACCTACCCCCAAGAAACTATTATCATGGGAGATTTTAATACTGACTAGAACTCATGTTCCTCAGACCCCCCCCCCACACACACACACACACACACACATCTAAACCTCTCTGGATTTTCACAGCTCATACATTCCTCCACCAGAATAGGAAAACCCAATCAAAAAGACAATGTCTTAGACTGGATGCTCATCAATAGTCATTCCCACTTATACAGGTCTGGGACTCTCCCGAATGAACTTAGTGATCACCTTATTACATACACACTAAAATGCAAATCAGTTATCCCCGACCTGCCCACCTATAAGTCTATCAGAAGCACAAAAAACGTTAACCCCACAAAATTCCAGTCTGAACTCAAAGCTTGTAACTGAAAAGATCTAAAACATCTTCCCCTGGAGAAGACTGTCAATTACTTTAATACCAGATTCCTTGAAATACTTGATTCTCATGCGCCTAAATGCTCAATTAGAATTAAAACAAAAATTGCCCCATGGCTTTCAAAAGACTCCAAATCCAAAATCTTACTTAGAAATAAGGCATAGGCCAAGTGGTGTACTACTAAAGCCTCTCCAGACCAAGTTAATTTCCAGCAGTTAAGGAATGAGACAAAAAATCCATCCTACTTGACAAAAAAAACTACTATTCCATCTACAATGGAATAACCACAATAACCCTCGCAAATTTTGGGCAAACTTTAACAATCTCCTCCATCCAGGTCAATCCTCCACCCCCACCCTCACCCCACAGATACCAGTGACAAAATCAATGAAGAGGTGGCAAATATTTTTAACAGTTTCTTCACTGAAACTATTCAGGCCCTAGCCAGACAACTAACTCCTAGTGCCTCAACAGTCAATACTTCTATAGTTGATTCTTCTCTTTCTTTCAGCCTCCAACCAGTCTCTACATCCTTCATCCAATCCTTACTAAACAAGCTAAAGCCAACTACCCCTCCAGCTGACCTTCTCCCACCTGAGTATCTGCAAATAGCTGCAGATGCAATAGCATACCCCATCTCAATCCTAATCAACAGAGCCATAACAGAAGTCACCATCCCCTCTATTTGGAAAATATCATATGTCATACCTCTCCACAAAGGCGGCATATCTACTGAATTGTCTGACTATAGACCCATAGCCATACTGTCTCCCCTTGCCAAAATCATGGAGAAGTGCATGCACAAACAACTTCTTCACTATCTCATTCAGAATAAACTACTGACCAACTCTCAATATGGTTTCAGACCACATCACAGCACCTCCACAGCTCTCCTCTCCTTCACCAATGTCATTAGTCACAACCGGAATAACAATAAAATCTCCTCTACCCTCTTTCTAGACCTGTCCAAAGCTTTTGATATAGTCAACCACCAACTACTTATCCACACTCTGAAAACCCTATCTTTAGATAATCAAGCTCTCCATTGGTTTGAAGCTTATCTGAACGACAGGCATCAAGCTGTTTTGTGGCAGAACAAGGCCTCTCGCCTGTTACCCAACACCTTAGGAGTTCCCCAAGGTTTCATATTAGGACCTCTTCTCTTTCTAATCTTTATCAACAATCTTCATACAGCCATCCCAGATGCTACTTGCATTCAGTATGCGGATGACTCTACCTTGGTATGCTCTGACACCTCCCCAACAAATCTACTGTTAAAAACCCAGAGCACATTCACAAAAGTTGAAAACCGGCTCTCTAATAGGTGCCTGATCTTAAACCCCAAAAAAACTAAACTACTACTTTTTCCCCCACCCACAAATCCCCAGCAGTAACCTTTACCATTATACTGAATAATGGAACTATCATTTTACCTGCCTCCGATACTAAACTCCTAGAAGTGATAGTTGATAATAATTTGAGATTTGATTCACATGTAAATCAAACCATTAAATCAATCAATAAAAAACTTGGGTCACTCTATAGAATAAAATACTTCCTAACTCATCAAACTAGAGTAGCTATTGCCTGTTCTCATTTTCTTTCTATCCTTCTTTATGCCTCACCAATGCTTACTAATCTTAACAAATCTAACCTTAGTAAACTTTCCAGCTGCTATAACAACATTGCTAGATTTGCCACTGGCACACCTTATAGGACACACCACTGCCTTACTCTAAAATAGTTAGGCTGGATTGAACTACAGAGCCTTCTACAACTGAATCAGCTTATAAAAACTTATAAAATTCTCAAACAACTGGGTGACACCCCAGCACTAGATAATATAATCGTCCCATATAGTAATCTCAGCTCACTCCGCTCTTCAAATAGACTGCTCATCCAAACAGTGAAAGCGAATAACTCAGCTGGAAACTCCCTATTTGCTAATACTGTCGGTAAGATATGGAACTCCCTCCCTGCTCACCTTACTCTCATGACCTCCTTATCCCAACTCAAGAAGAAACTTAAACTCCACTACAAACCACAATGGCTATGCCCCTGCACTAGCCCTGCCAAGCCCTCTTCTCTAAAAGTTTATGATAAAACCCTTCTGGATTCAACTCCTTACTTGGTTGACTGTCTCTGTCTGCACAAAGACATCTCTATCAAAAAGTATACCATTTGTAAATATGTAAATATCTAATCATTGTATGTAACTTAGAACCTCACTAAGAGGTAGTATTTATGTACTAAACCTATTATTAGCATTTTTTAATGTATCTGTATAACTAGCTGGCTTGAACAAATCTGGAAACAAAAAGCTTTTTATATTCAATATTCTTTTCTCTATGTATGTATGTTGGAGCTTTTCTCCCCGGGCCTCCGCTGAAAATGGATATGTATCCAGTCATACTATCACGGTCAACAAATGTAAAATAAATAAAATAATAAAATAAATACCATCAGAGTCAGTGCCCACCATGTTGTGTGCTGTGCCCAGTCACACCTTATGTATTACAAACACCATCACAGTCAATGCCCATCATGTTTTGTGGAATGCCCAGTCATACCTTATGTCTTATAATCACCAGAGTCAGTACCCACCATGGTGTGTGCTGTGCTCAGTCACAGCTTATATCTTATAACCATCATCAGAGTCAGTACCCACCATGTTGTGATCTGTGCCTAGACACACCTTATGTCCTGTAAACACCATCAGAGTCAGTACCTACCATGTTGTGTGGTGTGCCTAGTCATACATTATGTCTTATAACCACCATAAGAGTCAGCGCCCACCATGTTGTGTGTTCTGCCCAATCAAACATTATCACTTATAACCATTTCGCATGTACCTCACTAGACACCTGCAACAACTGGAGAGGCTGTAAAAGTACCTAACAAAGAGGATTGTAGGCCTTAAACACTTGTCCTATATGGACACACTCAAAAAACTCCAGATACTCCCTGTCTCATATCGCATATTTTGGAGCGATCTCTGCTTGACTTATAAAGCCATGTCTGACCCAGCTCTGTTAGAAATGCTGCATCTAAAGAAATCACAATCCCTCCTCACCACATGCTCCAGAGACCACAACCTCACTACCACAATCAACAGTACATGCTGGAAGGACAGGTTCATAACCCAGAAACTGCCCATGCAATGGAATAGACTCCCCATACATGTCAAGCAGAGCACCTCACTGGCCCTCTTCAAGAGAAATCTTGATGAGTGGATGGGAAATAGAAAATTCACCCCGGGGATCACTTCAGTGGCTCCACTCGACAGAGTCACTAGGAACTAAGGATGGGTGCCACAAGAGTAATCCTATGGGCTAGGCTTGTAAAGGCTCCAGGGCCATTAGCCTTGTACACACCTATGAACCTATGAACCATCAGAGTCAGTGCCCACCATGTTGTCTGCTGTGCCCAGTCATACGTAATGACTTATAAACACCATCAGAGTCAGTGCCGATGATGTTGTGTGCTGTGCCCAGTCACACCTTATGTTTTATAACTACCATCAGAGTCAGTGCTCACCATGTTGTGTTCTGTGTTCAGTCACACATTATATCTTATAACCACCATCAGAGTCAGTGCACACCATGTTGTGTGCTGTGCTCATTCATACATTTTGTTTTATAAACACCATCAGAGTCAGTTCCCACCATGTTGTGTGTTGTGCCCAGTCACACCTTATGTCTTATAACCACCATCATAGTCACTGCACATGATATTGTGTGATGTGCCCAGTCACAATTTATGACTTTTAAACAGCATTAGAGTCAGTGCCCACCATGTTGTGTGCCATGCTCATTCACACCTTATGTCTTATAACACCATCAGAGTCATTGCCCACCATGTTGTGCACTGTGCTCATTCATACCTTGTGCCTTATAACCACCATCAGAGTCAGTGCCCCCCATGTTGTGTGCTGTGCACATTCCCAGCTTATGTATTATAACCACCATCATAGTCATTGCTTACGATGTTGTGTGCTGTGCCCAGTCACAACTTATGACTTATAAAAACGCCATCAGAGTCAGTGCCCACAATGTTGTGGATTGTACCCAATCACACCCCATGTCTTAAAACCAACATCGGAATGAGCACGCACCATGTTGTGCTTGCCCAGTCACACCTTACATCTCATAACTACCATCAGAGTCAATGCCCACCATGTTGTGTGCTGTGCCCAGTCGCACCTTATTTTTTATAACCACCATGAGTCAGTGCCCACCATGTTGTGTGCTGTGCCCAGTCACACCTTATGTCTTATAACCACCATCAGAGTCAGTGCCCACCATGTTGTGTGCTGTGCTCATTCACACCTTATATCTTATAACCACCATCAGAGTCAGTGCCCACCATGTTGTGTGCTGAGCTCATCACTCCTTATGTCTTATAACCACCATCAGAGTCAGTGCCCAGCATGTTGTGTGCTGTGCCCAGTCACACCTTATGTCTTATAACCACCATCAGAGTCAGTGCCCACCATGTTGTGTGCTGTGCCCAGTCACACCTTATGTCTTATAACCACCATCAGAGTCAGTGCCCACCATGTTGTTATGTGCCCAGTCACACCTTATGTCTTATAACCACCATCAGAGTCAGTGCCCACCATGTTGTGTGCTGTGCCCAGTCACACCTTATGTCTTATAACCACCATCAGAGTCAGTGCCCACCATGTTGTGTGCTGTGCCCAGTCACACCTTATGTCTTATAACTACCATCAGAGTCAGTGCTCACCATGTTGTGTGCTGTGCCCAGTCACACCTTATGTCTTATAACCACCATCAGAGTCAGTGCCCACCATGTTGTGTGCTGTGCCCAGTCACACCTTATGTCTTATAACCACCATCAGAGTCAGTGCCCACCATGTTGTGTGCTGTGCCCAGTCACACCTTATGTCTTATAACCACCATCAGAGTCAGTGCCCACCATGTTGTGTGCTGTGCTCATTCACACCTTATGTCTTATAACCACCATAAGAGTCAAGTGCTCAGCATGTTGTGTGGTGTGTCCTGTCACATCTTATGTCTTATAAATGACATCAGAGTCAGTGCTGACCATGTTGTTTGCTGTGCCCACTCACTGTTTATGTGTTATAACCACCATAAGTCAGTGCCCACTATGTTGTGTGCTGTGCCCAGTCACACCTTATGTCTTATAACCACCATCAGAGTCAGTGCCCACCATGTTGTGTGCTGTGCCCTGTCACACCTTATGTCTTATAACCACCATCAGAGTCAGTGCCCACCATGTTGTGTGCTGTGCCCAGTCACACCTTATGTCTTATAACCACCATCAGAGTCAGTGCCCACCATGTTGTGTGCTGTGCCCAGTCACACCTTATGTCTTATAACCACCATCAGAGTCAGTGCCCACCATGTTGTGTGCTGTGCCCAGTCATACCTTATGTCTTATAAACACCATCAGAGTCAGTGCCCACCATGTTGTGTGCTGTGCCCAGTCACACCTTATGTCTTATAACCACCATCAGAGTCAGTGCCCACCATGTTGTGTGCTGTGCCCAGTCACACCTTATGTCTTATAACCACCATCAGAGTCAGTGCCCAGCATGTTGTGTGCTGTGCCCTGTCACACCTTATGTCTTATAACCACCATCAGAGTCAGTGCCCACCATGTTGTGTGCTGTGCCCAGTCACACCTTATGTCTTATAACCACCATCAGAGTCAGTGCCCACAATGTTGTGTTCTGTGCCCAGTCACACCTTATATCTTATAACCACCATCAGAGTTAGTGCCCACCATGTTGTGTGCTGTGCCCAGTCACACCTTATGTCTTATAACCACCATCAGAGTCAGTGCTCAGCATGTTGTGTGCTGTGCCCAGTCACACCTTATGTCTTATAACCACCATCAGAATCAGTGCCCACCATGTTGTGTGCTGTGCCCTGTCACACCTTTTGTCTTATAACCACCATCAGAGTCAGTGCCCACCATGTTGTGTGCTGTGCTAATTCACACCTTATGTATTATAAACACCATCAGAGTCAGTGTCCAGCATGTTCTGTTGTGTGCCCAGTCATACCTTATGTCTTATAGCCACCATCAGAGTCAGTGCTCACCATGTTGTGTGCTGTGCTTATTCACCCTTATGTCTTATAAACACCATCAGAGTCAGTGCCCCCCATGTTGTCTGCTGTGCCCATTCCCAGCTTATGTCTTATAACCTCCATGATAGTCATTGCCCACAATACTGTGTGCTGTGCCCTGTCATATCTTATGACTTACAAACGCCATCAGAGTCAGTGCCTACCATATTGTGCGCTGTGCCCATTCACACCTTGTCTTATAACCACCATCAGAGTCAGTGCCCACCAGGTTGTATGCTGTGCTCATTCACAGTTGATATGTTATAACCACCATCAGTCAGTGTCCACCATATTGTTTGCTGTGCCCAGTCATACCTTGTCTTATAACCACCATCTGAGTCAGTGCCCACCATGTTGTGTACTGTGCTGAGTCACACCTTATGTCTTAAAACCACCATGAAAATCAGTGCCCACCATGTTGTGTGCTGTGCTCATTCCAGTTTATGTCTTATAACCAACATAATAGTCATTGCCCACGATATTGTGTGCTGCGCCCTATCACATCTTATTACCTATAAGCAGCATAAGAGTCAGTGCCCACCATGTTACGTGCTGTGCCCAGTCAACCTTATTTTTTAAAACCACCATGAGTCAGTGCCTACATTCTTCTGTGCTGTGCTCAGTTACACCTTAAGTCTTATAAACACCATCAGAGTCAGTGCCTTCCATTTTGCGTACTGTGCCGAGTCATAACTTGTCTTATAACCACCATCAGAGTAAGTGCCCACAATGTTGTTTGCAATGCCCAGTCATACATTATGACTTATATATACAATCAGCGTCAGTGCAAACCATGTTGTGTGCTGTGCCCAGTCATATCTTATGTCTTATAACTACCATCAGAGTCAGAGCCCACCATGTTGTGTGCTGTGCCTACTCACACCTTATGTCTTATAACCATCAGATTCAGTGCCCAGCAGGGTTAATGCTGTACTGAATCACACCTTATGTCATATAACCACCATCAGAGTCCGTGCCCACCATGTTGTGTGCTGTGCCCTCTCACACCTTATGTCTTATAAACACCATCAGAGTCAGTGTCCACAAATTTGGGTGCTGTGCCCAGTCACACTTTATATCTTATAACCACTATCAGAGTCAGTGTCCACCATGTTGTATGCTGTGCCCTGTCACACCTTATGTCTTATAGCCACCATCAGTCAGTGCCCATTATGTTGTGTGCTGTGCCCAGACACACCTTATATCTTATAACGACCATCAGAGTCAGTGCCCACCATGTTGTGTGCTGTGCCCAGTTATACCTTGTCTTATAAACACCATTTGAGTCAGTGCCCATGTTGTGTGCTGTGCCCAGACACACCTTATATCTTATAACTACCATCAGAGTCAGTGCCCACCATGTTGTGTGCTGTGCCCAGTCACACCTTATGTCTTATAACCACCATCAGACTCAGTGCCCACCATGTTGTGTGCTGTCCCCTGTCAACCTTATGTCTTATAACCACCATCAGAGTCAGTGCCTACCATGTTGTGTGCTGTGCTCATTCACACCTTATGTATTATAAACACCATTAGAGTCAGTGTCCAGCATGTTCTGTTGTGTCCCCAGTCATACCTTATGCCTTATAACCACCATCAGAGTCATTGCCCCCCCATGTTGTGTGCTGTTCCCATTCCCAGCTTTTGTCTTATAACCACCATCATAGTCATGGTCCACAACATTGTGTGCTGTGCCCTGTCACACCTTATGACTTATAAACACCATCAGAGTCAGTGCCCACCATGTTGTGTCCTGTGCCCTGTCACACCTTATGTCTTATTACCACCATCAGAATCAGGGCCTACCATCTTGTGTGCTGTGCCCAGTCACACCTTATTTTTTATAACCACCAAGAGTCAGTGCCCACCATGTTGTGTGCTGTGCTCAGTTACACCTTATGCCTTATAACTACCATCAGAATCAGTGCCCGACTTATTGTGTGCTGTCCTCAATCACACCTTATTTTTTTTAACCAACATGAGTCAGTTCCCACCATGTTGTGTGCTGTGCACAGTTACACCTTATGTCTTACAACCACCATCAGAGTCAGTGCCCACCATGTTGTGTGCTGTGGACCTCACTCCGTATGTCTTATTACCAGCATCAGAGTCAGTGCCCAGCATGTGTGGTGTTTCCATTCACACCTTATGTCTTATCAGAGTTAGTGCCAACCATGTTGTGTGCTGTGCCCATTACAGCTTATGTGTTATAACCATCATGAGTCAGTGCCAACTATGTTATGTGTTGTGCCCATTCACACCTTATGTCTTATAAATACCATCAGAGTCAGTGCCTACCATTTTGGGTGCTGTGCCTTGTCATACCTTGTCTTATAACCAGCATCAGAGTCAATGCCTACCATGTTGTTTGCTGTGCCCAGTCATACGTTTTAACTTATAAACACCATCAGAGTTAATGCACACCATGTCGTGTGCTGTGCCAAGTCACACCTTATGTCTTATAACTACCAACAGAGTCAGTGCCCACCATGTTGTGTGCTGTACCCAGTCACATCTTATGTCTTATAACCACCATCAGAGTCAGTGCCCAGCATGTTGAGTGCTTTGCCCAATCACATCTTATGCCTTATAACCACCATTAGAGGCTGTCTGCACCATGTTGTGAGTTCTGCCCTGTCACACCTTATGTCTTACAAACACCATCAGAGTCACTACCCAGTATTCTGTGCACAGTCACACCTTAAGTCTTATAACCACCAACATAATCAGTGCCCACCATGTTGTATGTTATCCCCTGTCACACCTTATGTATTATAACCACTATCAGAGTCAATGTCCACCATGTTGTGTGCTGTGCCCACTCACACCTTATGCCTTAAAACCACCACCAGAGTCAGTGCCCAACATGTTGTGTTCTGTGCTCATTCACACCATATATCTTACAACCACTATCAGAGTCAGTGCCCACAATGTTGTGTGCTGTGCCAAGTCATACGTTATGACTTTAAAACACCATCTGAGTCAGTGTCCAACATATTGTGTGCTGTGCCCAGTCACACTTTATGTATTATAACCACCATCAGAGTCAGTGTCCAGCATGTTGAGTGCCATGCCCAATCACACCTTATGTCTTATAACCACCATCAGACTCCGTGCCCACCATGTTGTGTGCTGTGCCCAGTCAGACCTTATTTCTTATAACCACCATCAGTCAGTGCCCACCATGTTGTGTGCTGTGCCCAGTCAGACCTTATTTCTTATAACCACCATCAGTCAGTGCCCACCATGTTGTGTGCTGTGCTCATTCACACCTTATATCTTATAACCACCATCAGAGTCAGTGCCCGCAATGTTGTGTGCTGTAGCCAGTCATACCTTGTCTTATAACCACCATCAGTATCAGTGCCCACCATGTTGTGTGTGGTACCCCATCATACCTTGTCTAATAAACACCATCTGAGTCAGTGCCCACCATATTGTGTGCTGTGCCCAGTCACACCTTATGTTTTATAACTACCATCAGAGTCAGTGCCCACCATGTTGTGTGCTGTGCCCAGTCATACCTTATGTGTTATAACCACAATAAGAGTCAGTGCCCAGCATGTTTAGTGCAGTGCCAATTCAAACCTTATGTCTTATAACCACCATGAGAGTCCATGCCCACCATGTTGTGTGCTCTGCCCTGTCACACATTATGTCTTACAAGCACCATCAGAGTCAGTGCCCAACATTTTGTGTGCTGTGCCCAGTCACACCTTATTTTTATAACCACCATGAGTCAGTTCCCACATTCTTGTGTGCTGTGCTCAGTTACACCTTATGTCTTATAAACACCATTAGAATCAGTGCCTGCCATTTTGCATGCTGTACCCAGTCAAACCTTGTCTGATAACCACCATCAAAGTCAGTGCCCACCATGTTTTGTGCTGTGCCCAGTCATACCTTATGTCTTATAACTGCCATCAGAGTCAGTGCCCACCATGCTGCGTGCTGTGCCCAGTCACACCTTATGTCTTATAACCATCAGAGTCACTGCCCAGCAGGTTTAGTGTGTTCTGAATTACACCTTATGTCATATAACCACCATCAGAGTCTGTGCCCACCGTGTTGTGTGTTGCGCCCTGTCACACCTTATGCCTTATAAACACCATCAGAGTCAGTGTCCACCATTTTGTGTGCTGTGCCCAGTCACACTTTATGTCTTATAACCACTATCAGGGTCAGTGTCCACCATGTTGTCTGCTTTGCCCAGTCACACCTTATATCTTATAATGACCATAAGAGTCAGTGCCCACCATGTTGTGTGCTGTGCTCATTCACATCTTACATCTTATAACCACCATCAGAGTCAGTGCCCACCATGTTATGTGCTGTGCCCAGTCATACCTTGTCTAATAACCACTATCAGAGCCTGTGCCCACCATGTTGTGTGCTGTGCTCATTCACACCATATGTGTTATTAACACCATCAGAGTCAGTGCCCAGCATGTTCTGTTGTGTGCCCAGTCATATCTTATGTGTTATAGACACCATCAGAGGCAGGACCCATCATGTGTGCTGTGCTTATTCAACCCTTATGCCTTATAACCACCATCAGAGTCACTGCCCCCCCATGTTGTGTGCTGTGCTCATTCCCAGTTTTTGTCTTGTAACCACCATCATAGTCATGGCCCTTGATATTGTGTGCTGTGCCCTGTCACACCTTATGACTTATTAACACCATCAGAATAAGTGCCCACCATGTTGTGTGATGTGCCCAGTCACACCTTATATCTTAAAACCACCATCAGAGTCAGTGCCCACCATGTTGTATGCTGTGCCCAGTCACACCTTATGTCTTATTACCACCATCAGAATCAGAGCCCACCATGTAGTGTGCTGTGCCCAGTCGCACCTTATTTTTATAACCACTATGCATCAGTGCCCACCATGTTGTGTGCTGTGCTCAGTTACACCTTATGCTTTTTAACCACCATCAGAATCAGTGCCCACCTTATTTTGTACTGTGCCCAGGCACAGTTTATGTGTTATAACCACCATGAGTCAATGCCAACTATGTTGTGTGCTGTGCCCAGCCACACCTTCTGTCTTTAAAACCACCACAGTCAATACCCAACATGTTGTGTTCTGTGCTCATTCACACCTTATATGTTATAACCACTATCATAGTAAGTGCCCACCATGTCATGTGCTGTGCTCAGTCATACCTTGTCTTATAACCACCATTTGAGTCAGTGCCCACCATATTGTGTGCTGTGCCCAGTCACACCTTATGTCTTATAACTACCATCAGAGCCAGTGCCCACCATGTTGTGTGCTTTGCCCAGTCACACCTTATGTCTTATAACCACCATCAGAATCACTGCCCACCATGTTGTGTGCTGTGCCCTATCACATCTTTTGTTTTATAACCACCATCAGAGTCAGCGCCCACCATGTTGTGTGCTGTGCTAATTCACACATTATGTATTATTAACACCATCAGAGTCAGTGCCCAGTATGTTCTGTTGTGTGCCCAGTCATACCTTATGTCTTATAGCCACCATCAGAGTCAGTGCCCACCATGTTGTGCGCTGTGCTTATTCACCCCTTACGCCTTATTGCCACCATCAGAGTCAGTGCCCTCCATGTTGTGTGCTGTGCCCATTCCCAGCTTATGTCTTATAACCACCATCATAGTCATTGCCCATGATACTGTGTGCTGTGTCCTGTCACACCTTATGACTTACAAAAACCATCAGAGTCAGTGCCTACCATGTTCTGTGCTGTGCCCCGTCACACCTTATGTCTTATGACCATCATCAGAATCAGTGCCCAGCATTTTGAGTGCTGTTCCCAAACACACCTTATGTCTTATTACCAGCATCAGAGTCTGTGCCCACCATTTTGTGTGCTCTTCCCTGTCACACCTTATGTCTTACAAGCACCATCAGCATCAGTGCCCAGCATTTTGTGTGCTGTGCCCAGTCAGAACCTTATGTCTTATAACCACCATCAGAGTAAGTGCCCATCCTGTTGTGTGCTGTGCCCAGTCACACCTTATGTCTTATAACCACAACCAGAGTCAGTGCCCACCATGTTGTGTGCTGTACCCGGTCACACCTTATGTCTTATAACCACCATCAGAGTCAGTGCCCACCATGCTGTTATGTGCTCATTCACACCTTATATCTTATAACCACCATCAGAGTTAGTGCCCACCATGTTGTGTGCAGTGCCCAGTCACACCTTATGTCTTATAACTACCATCAGAGTCAGTGCCCACTGTATTGTGTGCTGTGCCCCGTCAATCCTTATGTCTTACAACCATCAGTCAGTGCCAAGCATGTTGTGTGATGTGCCCAGTCACACCTTATGTCTTGTAACCACCATCAGAATCAGTGCCCACCTTGTTGTGTGCTGTGCCCTGTCACACATTTTGTCTTATAACCACCATCAGAGTCACTGCCCACCATGTTGTGTGCGGTGCTAATTCACACCTTATCTATTATAACCACAATTAGAGTCAGTGCCCCTCATGTTGTGTTCTGTGCTCATTCACACTTTATATCTTATAACCACCATCAGAGTCAGTGCCCACCATGTTTTTTTGCTGTGCCCAGTCATACGTTATGAGTTATAAACACCATCTGAGTCAGTGCCCACCATATTGTGTGCTGTGTCTAGTCACACCTTATGTCTTATAACCACCATGAGACTCAGTGCCCCGCATGTTGAGTGCCATGTGCAACCACACCATAAGTCTTATAACCACCATCAGACTCCGTGCCCACCATGTTGTGTACTGTGCCCTGTCAAATTTTATTTCTTATAATCACCATCCGAGTCAGACCTTATTTCGTATAACCACCATCAAAGTCAGTGCCCACCATGTTGTGTGCTTTGCTCATTCTTACCTTATATCTTATAACCATCATCAGAGTCAGTGCCCACCATGTTGTGTGCTCTACCCAGTCATACCTTGTCTTATACCCACAATCAGAGTCAGTGCCCACCATTTTTTTGCTGTGCGTTGTTATATGGTATGACTTATAAACACCATTACCTTATGTCTTGTAACCACCATCAGAGTCAGTGGCCACCATGTTGTGTTATGTGCTCATTCACACCTTATATCATATATCCACGATCAGAGTCATTGCCCAACATGTTGTGTGCTGTGCTAATTCACACCTTATGTATTATAGCCACCATCAGAGTCAGTGCCCATCATGTTGTGTGCTGTGCTCATTCACACCTTATATCTTATAACCACCATCAGAGTCAGTGCCCACCATGTTTTTTCTGTGCCCAGTCATACATTATGACTTATAAACACCATCTGAGTCAGTGCTCACCATATTGTGTGCTGTGCCCAGTCACACCTTCTGTCTTATAACCACCATCAGAGTCAGTGCCCTGCATGTTGAGTGCCATGCCCAACCACACCTCAAGTCTTATAACCACCAAAGTCAATGCCCACCACATTGCGTGCTGTGCCCAGTCAGACCTTATTTCTTATAACCACCATCAGAATCAGTGCCACCATGTTGTGTGTTTTGCCCTGTCACACCTTATGTCATATAACCACCAGAGTCAATGCCCACCACGGTGTGTGCTGTGCCCAGTCACACCTTATGTCTTATAACCACCATCAGTCAGTGCCCACCATGTTGTGTTCTATGCTCATTCAGACCTTATATCTTATAACCACCATCAGAGTCAGTGCCCACCATGTTGTGTGCTGTGCCCAGTCATACCTTGCCTTATAACCACCATCAGTCAGTGTCCACCATGTTTTTTGCTGTGCCCAGTCATACATTATGACTTATAAACACCATCTGAGTCAGTGCCCACCATATTGTGTGCTGTGCCCAGTCACACCTTATGTCTTACAAACCCCATCAGAGTCCGTGCCCTGTACTTTGTGTGCTGGCCCAGTCACAGCTTATTTCTTATAACCACCATCAGAGTCAATGCCCAACATGTTGTGTGCTGTGCCCAGTCACACATTTTGTCTTATAACCACCATCAGAGTCAGTGCCCACCATATTGTGTGCTGTGCTCATTCACACCCTATGTATTATAAACAGCATCAGAGTCAGTGTCCAGCATGTTCTGTTGTGTGCCCAGTCATACCTTATGTCTTATAGCCACCATCAGAGTCAGTGCCCATCATGTTGTCAGCTGTGCTTATTCACCTTTTATGCCTTATAACCACAATCAGAGTCAGTGCCCCCCATGTTGTGTGCTGTGCCCATTCCCAGCTTATGTCTTATAACCACCATCATAGTCATTGCTCACATAACTGTGTGCTGTGCCCTGTCACACCTTATGACTTACAAACACCATCAGAGTCAGTGCCCACCATGTTGTGTGCTGTGCCCAGTAAAACCTTATGTCATAAAAACTCCATCGGAGTCAGTGCCCACCATGCTGTGTGCTGTGCCCAGTCACACCTAATGTTTTATTACCACCATCAGAATCAGTGCCCACCATGTTGTGTGCTTTGTCCAGTCACACCCTATTTGTTATAATCACCAAGAGTCAGTACCCACCATGCTGTGTGCTGTACTCAGTTACACCTTATGTCTTATAACCACCATCAGATACAGTGCCCACCATGTTGTGTGCTGTGCTCATCACTCCTAATGTCTTATAACCACCATCAGAGTCAAGTACCCAGGATGTTGTGTGGTGTGTCCAGTCATACCTTATGTCTTCTTGCCACCATCAGAGTCAGTGCCCACCATGTTGTGTGCTGTGCTTATTCACTCCTTATGCCTTATAACCACCATCAGAGTCAGTGCCCCCATGTTGTGTGCTGTGCCAATTCCAAGCTTATGTCTAACCACCATCATAGTCATTGCCCATGATATTGTGTGCTGTGCCATGTCACACCTTATGACTTACAAACACCATCAGAGTCAGTGCCCACCATGTTGTCTGCTGTGCCCCGTCACACCTTATAACCACAATCAGAGGCAGTGCCCAGCATTTTGAGTGCTGTGCACAATCACACCTTATGTCTTATAACCACCATCAGAGTCCATGCCCACCATGTAGTGTGCTCTTCCCTGTCACACCTTATGTCTTACAAACACCGAGTTAGTGCCCAGCATTTTTTGTGCTGTGCCCAATCACACCTTATGTCTTATAACCACCATCAGAGTCAGTGCCCATCCTGTTGTGTGCTGTGCACAGTCACACCTTAAGTCTTATAACCACCATCAGAGTCAGTGCTCACAATGCTGTGTGCTGTGCCCAGTCACACCGTATGTCTTATAACCACCATCAGAGTCAGTGCCCACAATGTTGTTTTCTGTCCTCATTCACACCTTATATCTTATAACCACCATCAGAGTCAATGCCCATCATGTTGTGTGTTCTACCCTGTCACACCTTATGTCTTATAACCACCATCAGAGTCAATACCCACCATGTTGTGTGCTGTGCCCAGTCACACCAAATGTTTTATTACCACCATCAGAATCAGTGCCCACCATGTTGTGTGCTTTGTCCAGTCACACCTAATGTTTTATTACCACCATCAGAATCAGTGCCCACCATGTTGTGTGCTTTGTCCAGTCACACCCTATTTGTTATAACCACCAAGAGTCAGTACCCACCATGCTGTGTGCTGTACTCAGTTAAACCTTATGTCTTATAACCACCATCAGATACAGTGCCCACCATGTTGTGTGCTGTGCTCATCACTCCTAATGTCTTATAACCACCATCAGAGTCAAGTACTCAGGATGTTGTGTAGTGTGTCCAGTCATACCTTATGTCTTCTAGCCACCATCAGAGTCAGTGCCCACCATGTTGTGTGCTGTGCTTATTCACTCCTTATGCCTTATAACCACCATCAGAGTCAGTGCCCCCATGTTGTGTGCTGTGCCCATTCCCAGCTTATGTCTTATAACCACCATCATAGTCATTGCCCATGATATTGTGTTGTGTGCTGTGTCACACCTTATGACTTACAAACACCATCAGAGTCAGTGCCCACCATGTTGTCTGCTGTGCCCCGTCACACCTTATGTCTTATAACCACAATCACAGGCAGTGCCTAGCATTTTGAGTGCTGTGCCCAATCACACCTTATGTCTTATAACCACCATCAGAGTCCATGCCCACCATGTAGTGTGCTCTTCCCTGTCACACCTTGTCTTACAAACACCGAGTCAGTGCCTAGCATTTTGTGTGCTGTGCCCAATCACACCTTATGTCTTATAACCACCATCAGAGTCAGTGCCCATCCTGTTGTGTGCTGTGCCCAGTCACACCTTAAGTCTTAAAACCACCATCAGAGTCAGTGCTCAACATGTTGTGTGCTGTGCCCAGTCACACCTCATGTCTTATAACCACCATCAGAGTCAGTGCCCATCACATTGTGTGTTCTGCCCTGTCACACCTTATGTCTTATAACCACCATCAGAGTCAATGCCCATCATGTTGTGTGTTCTACCCTGTCACACCTTATGTCTTATAACCACCATCAGAGTCAGTACCCACCATGCTGTGTGCTGTGTCCAGTCACATCTTATATCTTATAACGACCTTTAGTGTCAGTGCCCACCATGTTGTGTGCTGTGCTCTTTCACACTTTACATCTTATAACCACCATCAGTCAGTGCTCACCATGTTGTATATTGTGCCCAGTCATACCTTGTCTTATAACTGCCATCAGAGTCAGTGCACACCATGTTTTTTGCTGTGCCCAGTCACACTTTATATCTTATAACCACTATCAGAGTCAGTGTCCACCATGTTGTGCGTTGTGCCCTGTCACACCTTATGTCTTATAACCACCATGAGAGTCAGTAACCACCATGTTGTGTGCTGTGCCCAGTCATACATTATGACTTATAAACACCATCTGAGTCAGTGCTGACCATGCTGTGTGACTGTGCCCAGTCACATCCTGTCTTATAACCACAATAAGAGTCAGTGCCCACCATATTGTGTGCTGTACTCATTCACACCTTATGTGTTATAAACACCATCAGAGTCAGTGTACAGCATGATCTGTTGTGTGCCCAGTCATACCTTATATCTTTTAGACACCATCAAAGTCAGTGCCCACCATGTTGTGTGCTGTGCTTATTCACCCCTTATACCTAATAACCACCATCAGAATCACTGCCCACCATGTTATGTGCTGTGCCCAGTCACACCTCATTTTATAAAACCACCATGAGTCAGTGCCCACATTCTTGTGTACTGTGCTCAGTTATACCTTAAGTCTTATAAACACAATAATTGTCAATGCCTACCATTTTGCATGCTGTGCCCCGTCATACCTTGTCTTATAACCACCATCAGAGTCAGCACCCAGCATGTTGTCTGCAGTGTCAATCAAACATTATGACTTATAAACACCATCAGAGTCAGTGCCCACCATGTTGTGTGCTGTGCCAAGTCATACCTTGTGTCTTATAACTACCATCAAACTCAGAGCCAACCATGTTGTCTGCTGTACCCAGTCACAACTTATGTCTTATAACCACCAGAGTCAGTGCCCAGCAGGTTTAGTGGTGTGCTGAATCACACCTTATGTCATATGACCACCATCAAAGTCCATGCCCATCATTTTGTGTGCTGTGCCCTGTCACAACTTATGTCTTTTAAACACCAGTCAGTGCCCACCATGTTGTGTGCTCTGCCCAGTTACACGTTGTCTTATAACCACCATCAGAGTCAGTGCCCATCATGTTGTGTGTTCTGCCCTGTCACAACTTATGTCTTATAACCACCATCAGAGTCAATGCCCATCATGTTGTGTGGTCTACCCTGTCACACCTTATGTCTTATAACCACCATCAGAGTCAGTACCCACCATGTTGTGTGCTGTGTCCAGTCAAACCTTATATCTTATAATGACCATTAGTGTCAGTGCCCACCATGTTGTGTGCTGTGCTCTTTCACACTTTACATCTTATAACCACCATCAGAGTCAGTGCCCACCATGTTGTGTATTGTGCCCAGTCATACCTTGTCTTATAACCGCCATCAGAGTCAGTGCACACCAGGTTTTTTGCTGTGCCCAGTCACACTTTATATCTTATAACCACTATCAGAGTCAGTGTCCACCATGTTGTGTGTTGTGCCCTGTCACACCTTATGTCTTATAACCACCATCAGAGTCAGTACCCACCATGTTGTGTGCTGTGTCCAGTCACACCTTATATCTTATAATGACCATTAGTGTTAGTGCCCACCATGTTGTGTGCTGTGCTCTTTCACACTTTACAACTTATAACCACCATCAGAGTCAGTGCCCACCATGTTGTGTATTGTGCCCAGTCATACCTTGTCTTATAACCACTATCAGAGTCAGTGCCCACCATGTTGTTTGCTGTGCCCAGTCATACATTATGACTTATAAACACCATCTGAGTCAGTGCTGACCATGCTGTGTGACTGTGCCCAGTCACATCCTGTCTTATAACCACAATAAGAGTCAGTGCCCACCATGTTGTGTGCTGTACTCATTCACACCTTATGTGTTATAAACACCATCAGAGTCAGTGTCCAGCATGATCTGTTGTGTGCCCAGTCATACCTTATATCTTTTAGACACCATCAGAGTCAGTGCCCACCATGGTGTGTGCTGTGCTTATTCACCCCTTATACCTAATAACCACCATCAGAATCACTGCCCACCATGTTATGTGCTGTGCCCAGTCACACCTCATTTTTTAAAACCACCATGAGTCAGTGCCCACATTCTTGTGTACTGTGCTCAGTTATACCTTAAGTCTTATAAACACAATAATTCTCAATGCCTACCATTTTGCATGCTGTGCCCAGTCATACCTTGTCTTATAACCACCATCAGAGTCAGCACCCAGCATGTTGTCTGCAATGTCAATCAAACATTATGACTTATAAACACCATCAGAGTCAGTGCCCACCATGTTGTGTGCTGTGCCAAGTCATACCTTGTGTCTTATAACTACCATCAGACTCAGAGCCAACCATGTTGTCTGCTGTACCCAGTCACAACTTATGTCTTATAACCACCAGAGTCAGTGCCCAGCAGGTTTAGTGGTGTGCTGAATCACACCTTATGTCATATGACCACCATCAAAGTCCATGCCCAGCATTTTGTTTGCTGTGCCCTGTCACAACTTATGTCTTTTAAACACCATCAGTCAGTGCCCACCATGTTGTGTGCTGTGCCCAGTTACACATTATGTCTTATAACCACCATCAGAGTCAGTGCCCACCATGTTGTGTGCTCGGCTCATTCACACCTTAAATCTTATAACCACCATCAGAGTCAGTGTCCACCATGTTGTGAGCTGTGCTCAGTCATACCTTGTCTTATAACCACTATCAGAGTCAGTGCCCATGTTGTTTGTTGTGTCCAGTCATACATTATGACTTAAAAACACCATCTGAGTCAGTGCCTACCATGTTGTGTGACTGTGCCCAGTCACATCCTGTCTTATAACTACCATCAGTCAGTGCCCACCATGTTGTGTGCTGTGCCCAGTCAGATGACTTATAACCACCATCAGACTCAGTGTCCACCATCTTGTGTGCTGTGCCCTTTCACACCTTATGTCTTATAACCACCATCAAAGTCAGTGCCCACCATGTTGTGTGCTGTGCTCATTCACACCTTATGTATTATAAACACCATCAGAGTCAGTGTCCCGCATGTTCTGTTGTGTGCCCATTCATACCTTATGCCTAATAACCACCATCAGAGTCAGTGCCCCCCATGTTGTCTGCTGTGCCCATTCCCAGTCTTTGTCTTATAACCACCATCATAGTTATGGCCCAAGAAATTGTGTGCTGTGCCCTGTCACACCTTATGACTTATAAACAGCATCAGAGTCAGTGCCCACCATGTTGTGTGCTGTGCCCAGTCACACCTTATGTCTTGAAACCACCACAGGAGTCAGTGCCCACCATGTTGTGTACTGTGCCCAGTCACACCTTATGTCTTATTACCACCATCAGAATCCGGGCCTACCATGTTGTGTGCTGGGCCCAGTCACACCTTATTTTTTATAACACTTTATATCTTATAACCACTATCAGAGTCAGTGCCCACCATGTTGTGTGCTGTGCTCAGTTACACCTTATGCCTTATAAACACCATCAGAGTCAGAGCCCACCATGTTGTGTGCTGTGCCCAGTCATACTTTGCTTTATAACCAATATCTGAGTCAGTGCCCACCATGTTGTGTGCTGTGTCCAGTCGCACCTTATATCTTATAACAACCATCAGAGTCAGTGCCCACCATGTTATGTGCTGTGCTCATTCACACCTTACATCTTATAACTACCATCAGAGTCAGAGCCCACCATGTTGTGTGCTGTGCCCAGTCATACCTTGCCTTATAATCAATATCTGAGTCAGTGCCCACCATGTTGTGTGTGTGCCCTGTCACACCTTATGTCTTATAACCACCATCAGAGTCAGTGCCAACCATGTTGTGTGCTGTGCACAGTCACACCTTATATTTTATAACAACCATCAGAGTCAGTGCCCACCACGTTGTGCGCTGTGCTCATTCACAACTTACATCTTATAACTACCATCAGAGTCAGAGCCCACCATGTTGTGTACTGTGCCCAGTCATACCTTGCCTTATAACCAATATCTGAGTCAGTGCCAAACATGTTGTGTGTGTGCCCTGTCACACCTTATGTATTATAATCCCCATCAGAGTCAGTGCCCAACATGTTGAGTGCTGTGCGCATTCACACCTTATATCTTATAACCACCATCAGAGTCAGTGCACACCATGTTGTGTGCTGTGGCCAGTCACACCTGATGTCTCATAACCACCGTCAGAGTCAGTGCCCAGCATGTTGTGTGCTGTGCCCAGTCACACCTTATGTCTTATAACCACCATCAGAATCAGTGCCCACCATGCTGTGTGCTGTGCCCTGTCACACCTCATGTCTTATAACCACCATCACACTCAGTGCCCACCATGTTGTGTGCTGTGCTCATTCACACCTTATGTATTATAAATACCATCAGAGTCAGTGTCTAGCATGTTCTGTCATGTGCCCAGTCATGCCTTCTGTCTTATCTGTTTTATAGACACCATCAGAGTCAGTACCCACCATGTTGTGTGCTGTGCTTATTCACCCCTTATGCCTTATACCCACCATCAGAGTCAGTGCCCCCCATGTTATGTGCTGCAGCCATTCCCAGCTTTTGTTTTATAACCACCATCATAGTCATGGCCCACGATATTGTGTGCTGTGCCCTGTCACACCTTATGACTTATAAACACCATCAGAGTCAGCGCCCACCATGTTGTGTGCTGTGCCAAGTCACACCTTATGTCTTAAAACCACCATTGGAGTCAGTACCCACCATGTTGTGTGCTATGCCCAGTCACAGCTTATGCCTTATTACCACCATCAGAATCAGGGCACACAATGTACCCAGTCACACCTTATTTTTTATAACAACCATGAGTCAGTGCCCAACATGTTGTTTTCTGTGCTCAGTTACACTTTATGCCATATAACCACCATCAGAATCAGTGCACACCTTGTTGTGTGCTGTGCCCAGTCACACCTTAGTTTTTATAACCACCATGAGTCATTGCCCACCATGTTGTGTGCTGTGCTCAGTTACACCTTATGTGTTATAGCCACTATCAGTGTCAGTGCCCACCATGTTGTGTGCTGTGCTCATCACTCCTTATGTCTTATTACCACCACCAAAGTCAGTTTTAGGCATGTGTGATGTTTCCATTCACACCTTATGTCTTATAAACGCCATCAGAGTTAGAGCTGACCATGTTGTGTGCTGTGCCCAGACACAGCTTATGTGTTATAACAACCATGAGTCAGTGCCCGCTATGTTGTGTGCTGTGCCCAGTCACACCTTATGTCTTATAAATACCATCAGAGTCAGTGCCTACCATTTTGTGTGTTGTGCCCAGTCACACCTTATGTCTTATAACCGCCATCAGAGTCAGTGCCCACCATGTTGTGTGTTTTGCCCTGTCACACCTTATGTCTTATAACCACCATCAGAGTCAATGCCGACCATGGTGTGTGCTCGGCGCTTTCACACCTTACATCTTATAACCACCATCAGAGTCAGTGCCCACCATGTTGAGTGTTTTGCCCAGTCACACCTTATGTCTTATAACCACCATGACACTCAGTGCCCACCATGTTGTGTGCTGTGCTCATTCACACCTTATGTATTATAAACACCATTAGAGTCAGTGTTCAGCATGTTCTGTCGTGTGCCCAGTCATACCTTATGTCTTATAGCCACCATCAGAGTCAGTGCCCACCATGTTGTGTGCTGTGCTTATTCACCTTTTATGCCTTATAACCACAATCAGAGTCAGTGCCCCCCATGTTGTGTGATGTGCCCATTCCCATCTTATGTCTTATAACCACCATCATAGTCATTGCTCACATTACTGTGTGCTGTGCCCTGTCACACCTTATGACTTACTAACACCAGCAGAGTCAGTGCCCACCATGTTGTGTGCTGTGCCCAGTCACACCTTATGTTTTATTTCCACCATCAGAATCAGTGCCCAAAATGCTGTGTGCTTTGTCCAGTCACACCCTATTTGTTATAACCACCATGAGTCAGTACCCACCATGCTGTGTGCTGTACTTAGTTACACCTTATGTCTTATAACCATCATCAGATACAGTGCCCACCATGTCGTGTGCGGTGCTCATCACTCATTATGTCTTATAACCACTATCAGAGTCAAGTGCCCAGGATGTAGTGTGGTGTGTCCAGTCATACCTTATGTCTTCTAGCCACCATCAGAGTCAGTGCCCCCATGTAGTGTGCTGTGCCTATTCCCAGCTTATGCCTTATAACCACCATCATACTCATTGCCCATCATATTGTGTGCTGTGCCCTGTCACACCTTATGAATTACAAACACCATCAGAGTCCATGCCCTCCATGTAGTGTGCTCTTCCCTGTCACACCTTATGTCTTACAAATACAGAGTCAGTGCCCAGAATTTTGTGTGCTGTGCCCAATCACACCTAATGTCTTATAACCACCATTAGAGTCAGTGCCCATCCTGTTGTGTGCTGTGCCCAGTCACACCTTAAGTCTTATAACCACCAACAGATTCAGTGCCCACCATGTTGTGTGCTGTGCCCTGTCACACCTTATATCTTATAACCACCATCAGAGTCAGTGCTCACCATGTTGTGTGCTGTGGCCAGTCACACCTTATGTCTTATAACCACCATCAGAGTCAGTGCCCACCATGTTGTTTTCTGTCCTTATTCACACCTTATATCTTATAACAATCATCAGAGTCAGTGCCCATCATGTTGTGTGCTGTGCCCAGTCGCATCTTGTGTTATAACCGCCATCAGAGTCAGTGCCCACCATGTTTATTGCTGTGCCCATTCACACTTTATATGTTATAACCACTATCAGAGTCAGTGTCCATCATGTTGTGTGTTGTGCCCTGTCACACCTATTGCCTTATAACCACCATCAGAGTCAGTACCCACCATGTTGTGTGCTGTGTCCAGTCACACCTTATATCTTATAACGACCATTAGAGTCAGTGCCCACCATGTTGTGTGCTGTTCTCTTTCACACTTTACATCTTATAACCACCATCAGAGTCAGTGGCCACCACGTTGTGTATTGTGCCCAGTCATACCTTGTCTTATAACCACTATCAGAGTCAGTGTCCACCATGTTGTTTGCTGTGCCCAGTCATACATTATGACTTATAAACACCATCTGAGTCAGTGCCCACCATGCTGTGTGACTGTGCCCAGTCACATCCTGTCTTATAACCACCATAAGAATCAGTGCCCACCATGTAGTGTGCTGTACTCATTCACACCTTATGTATTATAAACACCATCAGAGTCAGTGTCCAGCATGATCTGTTGCATGCCCAGTCATACCTTATACCTTTTAGACACCATCAGATTCAGTGCCCACCATGTTGTGTGCTGTGCTTATTCACCCCTTATACCTTATAACCACCATCAGAATCAGTGCCCACCATGTTATGTGCTGTGCCCAGTCACACCTTATTTTTTAAAACCACCATGAGTCAGTGCCCACATTCTTGTGTACTGTGCTCAGTTATACCTTAAGTCTTATAAACACCATCACTGTCAATGCCTAAACTTTTGCGTGCTGCGCCCAGTCATACCTTGTCTTATAACCACCATCAGAGTCAGCACCCAGCATGTCGTTTGCAGTGCCAATCAAACATTATGACTTATAAACACTATCAGAGTCAGTGCCCACCATGTTGTGTGCTGTGCCGAGTCATACCTTGTCTTATAACTACCATCAGAGTCAGAGCCAACCATGTTGTGTGCTGTGCCCAGTCACACCTTATGTCTTATAACCATCAGAGTCAGTGCCCAGCAGGTTTAGTGGTCTGCTGAATCACACCTTATATCATATAACCACCATCAGAGTCAATGCCCAGCATTTTGTGTGCTGTGCCCTGTCACAACATACGTCTTTTAAACACCATCAGTCAGTGGCCACCATGTTGTGTGCTGTGCCCAGTTACAACTTATGTCTTATAACCACCATCAGAGTCAGTGCCCACCATGTTGTGTGCTCGGCACTTTCACACCTTACATCTTATAACCACCATCAGAGTCAGTGCCCACCATGTTGTGTGCTGTGCCCAGTCATACCTTGTCTTATAACCACTATCAGAGTCAGTGCCCACCATGTTGTTTGCTGTGCCCAGTCATACATTATGACTTATAAACACCGTCTGAGTCAGTGCCCACCATGCTATGTGACTGTGCCCAGTTACATCCTGTCTTATAACCACCATAAGAGTCAGTGCTCACCGTGTTGTGTGCTGTACTCATTCACACCTTATGTAATATAAACACCATCAGAGTCAGTGTCCAGCATGATCTGTTGCATACCCAGTCATACCTTATACCTTTTAGACACCATCAGAGTCAGTGCCCACCATGTTGTGTGCTGTACCCAGTCACACCTTATTTTTTCAAACCACCATGAGTCAGTGCCCACATTCTTGTGTACTGTGCTCAGTTATACCTTAAGTCTTATAAACACCATCAATGTCAATGCCTACAATTTTGCGTGCTGTGCCCAGTCATACCTTGTCTTATAACCACCATCAGAGTCAGCACCCAACATGTTGTATGTTGTGCCCAGTTACACCTTATGTCTTATAACCAATATCAGAGTCAGTGCCCACCATGTTGTGTGCTGTGCCCAGTCATACCTTGTCTTATAACCACTATCAGAGTCAATGCCCACCATGTTGTTTGTTGTGCCCAGTCATACGTTATGACTTATAAACACCATCTGAGTCAGTGCTCACCATGTTGTGACTGTGCCCAGTCACATCCTATGTCTTATAACTATCATCAGTCAGTCCCCACCATGTTGTGTGCTGTGCCCAGTCACATGTCTTATAACCACCATCAGACTCAGTGTCCACCATCTTGTGTGCTGTTCCCTTTCACACCTTATGTCTTATAACTGCCATCAGAGTCAGTGCCCATCATGTTGTGTGCTGTGCTCATTCACACCTTATGTATTATAAACACCATCAGAGTCAGTGTCCAGCATGTTCTGTTGTGTGCCCAGTCATATCTTATGCCTTATAACCACCATCAGAGTCAGTGCCCCCCATGTTGTGTGCTGTGCCCATTCCCAGTCTTTGTCTTATAACCACCATCATAGTTATGGCCCACGAAATTGTGTGCTGTGCCCTGT
The DNA here is from genome assembly GCF_019279795.1 of Protopterus annectens. Lineage (NCBI taxonomy): Eukaryota > Metazoa > Chordata > Ceratodontiformes > Protopteridae > Protopterus > Protopterus annectens. The sequence goes on from NC_056744.1 coordinate 752,131,666, forward strand.
CACACCTTATGACTTATACACACCATCAGAGTCAATGCCCACCATGTTGTGTGATGTGCCCAGTCACACCTTATGTCTTGAAACCACCATAGGAGTCAGCGCCCACCATGTTGTGCGCTGTGCCCAGTCACACCTTATGTCTTATTACCACCATCAGAATCAGGGCCTACCATGTTGTGTGCTGGGTCCAGTCACAACTTATTTTTTATAACCACCATGAGTCAGTGCCCACCATGTTGTGTGCTGTGCTCAGTTACACCTTATGCCTTATAACTACCATCAGAGTCAGAGCCAACCATGTTGTGTGCTGTGCCCAGACATACCTTGCCTTATAACCAATATCTGAGTCAGTGCCCACCATGTTGTGTGCTGTGCCCAGTCACACCTTATATCTTATAGCAACCATCAGAATCAGTGCCCACCATGTTGTGTGCTGTGCTCATTCACACCTTACATCTTATAACTACCATCAGAGTCAGAGCCCACCATGTTGTGTGCTGTGCCCAGTCATACCTTGCCTTATAACCAATATCTGAGTAAGTGCCCACCATGTTGTGTGTGCGCCCTGTCACACCTTATGTCTTATAACCACCATCAGTCAGTGCTCACCATGTTATGTGCTGTGCCCAGTCACACCTTATATTTTATAACAACCATCAGAGTCAGTACCCACCATGTTGTGTGCTGTGCTCATTCACACCTTACATCTTATAACTACCATGAGAGTCAGAGCCCACCATGTTGTGTGTGTGCCCTGTCACACCTTATGTATTATAATCCCCATCAGAGTCAGTGCCCAACATGTTGAGTGCTGTGCGCATTCACACCTTATAACTTATAATCACCATCAGAGTCAGTGCACACCATGTTTTTTGTTGTGCCCTGTCATACGTTATGACTTATAAACACCATCTGAGTCAGTACACACCATATTGTGTGCTGTGCCCAGTCACACCTTATGTTTTATAACCACCATCAGAGTCATTGCCCAACATGTTGAGTGCTATGCCCAATCACACCTTATGTCTTATAACCACCATCAGAGTCCGTGTCCACCATGTTGCGTGCTGTGCCCTGTCACACCTTATTTCTTATAACCACCATCAGAGTCAGTGCCCACCATGTTGTGTGCTCAGCTCAGTCACACCTTATGCCTTATAACCACCATCAGATTCAGTGCCCACCATGTTGTGCGCTGTGCTCATTCACACCTTATATCTTATAACCACCATCATAGTCAGTGCCCACCAAGTTGTGTGCTGTGCCCAGTCATACCTTGTCTTATAACCACCATCAGAGTCAGGGCCTACCATGTTATGTGCTCGGCGCTTTCACACCTTACATCTTATAACCACCAGAGTCAGTGCCCACCATATTGTGTGCTGTGCCCAGTCACACCTTATGTCTTATAACTACCATCAGAGTCAGTGCCCACCATGTTATGTGCTCGGCGCTTTCACACCTTACATCTTATAACCACCAGAGTCAGTGCCCACCATGTTGTGTGCTGTGCCCAGTCATACCTTGTCTTATAACCACAATCAGAGTCAGTGCCCACCATGTTGTTTGTTGTGCCCAGTCATACGTTATGACTTATAAACACCATCTGAGTCAGTGCCCACCATGTTGTGACTGTGCCCAGTCACATCCTATGTCTTATAACTACCATAATTCAGTGCCCACCATGTTGTGTGCTGTGCCCAGTCACATGTCTTATAACCACCATCAGAGTCAGTGCCCAGCATGTTGAGTGCTGTGCCAATTCACACCTTATGTCTTATAACTACCATCACAGTCAGTGCCCACCATATTGTGTGCTCTGCCCTGTCACACCTTATGTCTTACAAACACCATCAGAGTCAGTGCACAGCATTTTGTTTGCTGTGCCGAGTCACACCTTATGTCTTATAACCACCATCAGAGTCAGTGCCCACCATTTTGTGTGCTGTGCCCTGTCACACCTTATGTCTTATAACCACCATGAGTCAGTGCCCACCATGTTGTCTTCTATGCTCATTCACACTTTATATCTTATAACCACCATCAGAGTCAGTGCCCACCATTTTGTGTGCTGTGCCCTGTCACACCTTATGTCTTATAACCACCATCAGAGTCAGTGCCCACCATGTTGTGTTCTATGCTCATTCACACTTTATATCTTATAACCACCAGAGTCAGTGCCCACCATGTTGTGTGCTGTGCCCAGTCATACCTTGTCTTATAACCACCATCAGAGTCAGTGCCCACCATGTTTTTTGCTGTGCCCAGTCATACGTTATGACTTATAAACGTCATCTGAGTTAGTGCCCACTACATTGTGTGCTGTGCCCAATCACACCTTATGTCTTAAAACTACCATCAGAGTCAGTGCCCAGCATGTTGCATGATGTGCCCAGTCACACCTTCTGTCTTATAACCACCATCAGAATCAGTGCCCACTATGTTGTGTGCTGTGCTCATTCACACCCTATGTATTATAAACACCATCAGAGCCAGTGTCCAGCCTGTTCTGTTGTGTGCACAGTCATACTGTATGTCTTATAGCCACCATCAGAGTCAGTGCCCACCATGTTGTGTGCTTTGCTTATTCACCTTTTATGCCTTATAACCACCATCAGAGTCAGTGCCCTCCATGTTGTGTGCTGTGCCCATTCACAGCTTATGTCTTATAACCACCATCATAGTAATTGCCCACGATACTGTGTGCTGTGCCCTTTCACACCTTATGACTTACAAACACCATCAGAGTCAGTGCCCACCATGTTGTGTGTTCTGCCCAGTCAAACCTTATGTCTTAAAACCGCCATCGGAGTCAGTGCCCACCATGTTGTGTGCTGCGCTCAGTCACACATTAAGTCTTATTACGACCATCAGAATCAATGCCCACCATGTTGTGTGCTGTGTCCAGTCACACCCTATTTTTTATAACCACCATGAGTCTGTGCCCACCATGTTGTGTGCTGTGCTCAGTTTCACCTTATGTCTTATAACCACCATCAGATACACTGCCTACCATGTTGTGTGCTGTGGTCATCACTCCTTATGTCTTATAACCACCATCAGAGTCAAGTGTGCAGCATGTTGTGTGGTGTGTCCAGTCATACCTTATGTCTTCCAGCCACCATCAGAGGTCAGTGCCCACCATGTTGTGTGTTGTGCTTATTCACTCCTTATGCCTTATAACCACCATCAGAGTCAGTGCCCCCATGTTGTGTGCTGTGCCCATTCCCAGCTTATGTCTTATAACCACTATCATAGTCATTGCCCATGATACTGTGTGCTGTGCCCTGTCACACCTTATGTCCTATAACCACCATCAGAATCCATGCCCAGCATTTTGAGTGCTGTGCCCAATCGCACCTTATGTCTTATAACCATCAGAGACCGTGCCCACCATGTTGTGTGCTCTTCCCTGTCACACCTTGTCTTACAAACACTATCAGAGTCAGTGCCCAGCATTTTGTGTGCTGTGCCCAGTCATACCTTATGTCTTATAACCACCATCAGAGTCAGTGCCCATCCGATTGTGTGCTGTGCCCAGTCTCACCTTATGTCTTATAACCACCATCAGAGTCAGTGTCCAACATGTTGTGTGCTGTGCCCCGTCACACCTTATGACTTATAACCACCATCAGAGGAAGTGCCCACCATGTTGTGTGCTGTACCCGGTTACTCCTTATGTCCTATAACCACCATCAAAGTCAGTGCCCATCATGTTGTGCTGTGCCCAGTCATATCTTGTCTTATAACCACCATCAGAGTCAGTCCCCACCATGTTTTTTGCTGTGCCCAGTCAAACTTTATGACTTATAAACACCATCTGAGTCAGTGCCCACCATATTGTTTGCTGTGCCCAGTCCCACCTTATGTCTTAAAACTACCATCAGTCAGTGCTCACCATGTTGTGTGCTGTGCCCCGTCATACCTTATGTCTTATAACCTACATCAGAGTCAGTGCCCAGCATGTGTGCTGTGCCCAGTCACACCACATGTCTTGTAACCATTATCAGAATCAGTGCCCACCATGTGTGCTGTGCCCTGTCACATCTTTTGTCTTATAAACACCATCAGAGTCAGTGCCCACCATGATGTGTGCTGTGCTAATTCACACCTTATATCTTATAACCGCCATCAGAGTCAGTGCCCATCCTGTTGTGTGCTGTGCCCAGTCACACCATATGTCTTATAACCATCAGCGTCAGTGCCCACCATGTTGTGTGCTGTGCCTTGTCACACTTTATGTCTTCTAACCACCAGAGTCAGTGCCCACCATGTTGTGTGCTGTGCCCAGTCACACCTTATGTCTTATAAACACCATCTGAGTCAGTACCCACCATATTGTGTGCTGTGCCCAGTCTCACCTTATGTCTTATAACCACCATCAGAGTCAGTGCCCAGTATGTTGAGTGCTGTGCCCTATCACACCTTATGTCTTATAACCACCATCAGAGTTTGTGCCCACCATGTTGTGTGCTGTGCCCTGTCACACCTTATTTCTTATAACCACAATCACAGTCAGTGCCCACCATGTTGTGTGCTGTGCCCAGTCACACCTTATGTCTTATAACCACCATCAGATTCAGTGCCCACCATGTTGTGTCCTGTGCTCATTCACACCTTATCTCTTATAACCACCATCATAGTCAGTGCCCACCATGTTGTGTGCTCTGCCCAGTCATACCTTGTCTTATAACCACCATCAGAGTCAGTGTCCAGCATGTTGTGTGCTGTGCCCAGTCATACCTTGTCTTATAACCACCATCAGAGTCAGTGCCCACCATGTTGTGTGATCGGCGCTTTCACACCTTACATCTTATAGCCACCATCAGTCAGTGCCCACTATGTTGTGTGCTGTGCCCAGTCATACCTTGTCTTATAACCACTATCAGAGCCAGTGCCCATCATGTTGTTTGCTGTGCCCAGTCATACATTATGACTTATAAACACCATCTGAGTCAGTGCCCACCATGCTGTGTGACTGTACCCAGTCACATCCTGTCTTATAACCACCATAAGAGTTAGTGCTCACCATGTTGTGTGCTGTACTCATTCACACCTTATGTATTATAAACACCGTCAGCGTCAGTGTCCAGCATGATCTGTTGCATGCCCAGTCATACCTTATACCTTTTAGACACCATCAGAGTCAGTGCCCACCATGTTGTGTGCTGTGCTTATTCACCCATTATACCTTATAACCACCATCAGAATCAGTGCCCACCATGTTATGTGCTGTGCCCAGTCACACCTTACTTTTTAAAACCACCATGAGTCAATGCCCACATTCTTGTGTACTGTGCTCAGTTATACTTTAAGTCTTATAAACACCATCACTGTCAATGCCTACAATTTTGCATGCTGTGCCCAGTCATACCTTGTCTTATAACCACCATCAGAGTCAGCACCCAGCATGTTGTTTGCTGTGCCAATCAAACATTATGACTTATAAACACCATCAGAGTCAGTGCCCATCATGTTGTGTGCTGTGCCGAGTCATACCTTGTGTCTTAAAACTACCATCAGAGTCAGAGCCAACCATGTTGTGTGCTGTGCCCAGTCTCACCTTATGTCTTATAACCATCAGAGTCAGTGCCCAGCAGGTTTAGTGGTGTGCTGAATCACACCTTATATCATATAACCACCATCAGAGTCAATGCCCAACATTTTGTGTGCTGTGCCCTGTCACAACATAAGTCTTTTAAACACCATCAGTCAGTGCCCACCATGTTGTATGCTATGCCCAGTTACACCTTATGTCTTATAACCACCATCAGAGTCAGCGTCCACCATGTTGTGTGCTCGGTGCTTTCACACCTTACATTTTATAACCATCAGAGTCAGTGCCCACCATGTTGTATGCTGTGCCCAGTCATACCTTGTCTTATAACCACTATCAGAGTCAGTGCCCACCATGTTGTTTGTTGTGCCCAGTCATACATTGTGACTTATAAACACCATCTGAGTCAGTGCCCACCATGTTGTGACTGTGCCCAGTCACATCCTATGTCTTATAACTACCATCAGTCAGTGCCCATCATGTTGTGTGCTGTGCCCAGTCACATGTCTTATAACCACCATCAGACTAAGTGTCCACCATCTTGTGTGCTGCTCCCTTTCACACCTTATGTCTTATAACTGCCATCAGAGTCAGTGCCCAGCATGTTGCGTGCTGTGCTCATTCACACCTTATGTATTATAAACACCATCAGAGTCAGTGTCCAGCATGTTGTGTGCTGTGCCCATTCCCAGTCTTTGTCTTATAACCACCATCATAGTTATGGCCCATGAAATTATGTGCTGTGCCCTGTCACACCTTATGACTTATACACACCATCAGAGTCAATGCCCACCATGTTGTGTGATGTGCCCAGTCACACCTTATGTCTTAAAACCACCATAGGAGTCAGCGCCCACCATGTTGTGTGCTGTGCCCAGTCACACCTTATGTCTTATTACCACCATCAGAATTAGGGCCTACCATGTTGTGTGCTGGGTCCAGTCACAACTTATTTTTTATAACCACCGTGAGTCAGTGCCCACCATGTTGTGTGCTGTGCTCAGTTACACCTTATGCCTAATAACCACCATCAGAGTCAGAGCCAACCATGTTGTGTGCTGTGCCCAGTCATACCTTGCCTTATAACCAATATCTGACTCAGTGCCCACCATGTTGTGTGAGGTGCCCAGTCACACCTTATATCTTATAGCAACCATCAGAATCAGTGCCCACCATGTTGTGTGCTGTGCTCATTCACACCTTACATCTTATAGCTATCATCAGAGTCAGAGCCCACCATGTTGTGTGCTGTGCCCAGTCATACCTTGCCTTATAACCAATATCTGAGTCAGTGCCCTCCACGTTGTGTGTGCGCCCTGTCACACCTTATGTCTTATAATGACCATCAGAGTCAGTGTCCACCATGTTGTGTGCTGTACCCAGTCACACCTTATATTTTATAACAACCATCAGAGTCAGTGCCCACCATATTGTGTGCTGTGCGCATTCACAACTTATATCTTATAACCACCATCAGAGTCAGTGCACACCATGTTTTTTGTTGTGCCCAGTCATGCGTTATGACTTATAAATACCATCTGAGTCAATATCCACCATATTGTGTGCTGTGCCCAGTCACACCTTATGTTTTATAACCACTATCAGAGTCAGTGCCCAACATGTTGAGTGCTGTGCCCAATCACACCTTATGTCTTATAACCACCATCAGAGTCCATGTCCACCAGGTTTTGTGCTGTGCCCAGTCATACCTTGTCTTATAACCACCATCAGAGTCAGGGCCCCAGTTTTTTTTTGCTGTGCCTTGTCATACGGTATGACTTATAAACACCATCTGAGTCAGTGCCCACCATATTGTGTGCTGTGCCCAGTCACACCTTATGTCTTATAACTACCATCAGAGTCAGTGCCCACCATGTTGTGTGCTGTGCCCAGTTACACCTTATGTCTTATAACCACCATCAGAGTCAGGGCCCACCATGTTGTGTGCTCGGCGCTTTCACACCTTACATCTTATAACCACCATCAGAGTCAGTGCCCACCATGTTGTGTGCTGTGCCCAGTCATACCTTGTCTTATAACCACTATCAGAGTCAGTGCCCACCATGTTGAGTGTGCCCTGTCACACCTTATGTATTATAATCTCCATCAGAGTCAGTGCCCAACATGTTGAGTGCTGTGCGCATTCACACCTTATATCTTATAACCACCATCAGAGTCAGTGCACACCATGTTTTTTGTTGTGCCCAGTCATACGTTATGACTTATAAACACCATCTGAGTCATACCCACCATATTGTGTGCTGTGCCCAGTCACACCTTATGTCTTATAACTACCATCACAGTCAGTGCCCACCATATTGTGTGCTCTGCCCTGTCACACCTTATGTCTTACAAACACCATCAGAGTCAGTGCACAGCATTTTGTGTGCTGTGCCCAATCACACCTTATGTCTTAAAACTACCATCAGAGTCAGTGCCCAGCATGTTGCGTGCTGTGCCCAGTCACACCTTCTGTCTTATAACCACCATCAGAATCAGTGCCCACTATGTTGTGTGCTGTGCTCATTCACACCCTATGTATTATAAACACCATCAGAGCCAGTGTCCAGCCTGTTCTGTTGTGTGCACAGTCATACTGTATGTGTTATAGCCACCATCAGAGTCAGTGCCCATGTTGTGTGCTTTGCTTATTCACCTTTTATGCCTTATAACCACCATCAGAGTCAGTGCCCTCCATGTTGTGTGCTGTGCCCATTCACAGCTTATGTCTTATAACCACCATCATAGTAATTGCCCATGATACTGTGTGCTGTGCCCTTTCACACCTTATGACTTACAAACACCATCAGAGTCAGTGCCCACCATGTTGCGTGTTCTGCCCAGTCAAACCTTATGTCTTAAAAACCGCCATCGGAGTCAGTGTCCACCATGTTGTGTGCTGTGCTCAGTTACACCTTATGTCTTATAACCACCATCAGATACACTGCCTACCATGTTGTGTGCTGTGGTCATCACTCCTTATGTGTTATAACCACCATCAGAGTCAAGTGTGCAGCATGTTGTGTGGTGTGTCCAGTCATACCTTATGTCTTCTAGCCACAATCAGAGGTCAGTGCCCACCATGTTGTGTGTTGTGCTTATTCACTCCTTATGCCTTATAACCACCATCAGAGTCAGTGCCCCCATGTTGTGTGCTGTGCCCATTCCCAGCTTATGTCTTATAACTACTATCATAGTCATTGCCCATGATACTGTGTGCTGTGTCCTGTCACACCTTATGACTTACAATCATCAGAGTCTGTGCCCACCATGTTGTGTGCTGTGCCCTGTCACACCTTATGTCCTATAACCACCATCAGAATCCGTGCCCAGCATTTTGAGTGCTGTGCCCAATCGCACCTTAGGTCTTATAACCATCAGAGACCATGCCCACCATGTTGTGTGCTCTTCCCTGTCACACTTTATGTCTTACAAACACCATCAGAGTAAGTGCCCAGCATTTTGTGTGCTGTGCCCAGTCACACCTTATGTCTTATAACCACCATCAGAGTCAGTGCCCATCCTGTTGTGTGCTGTGCCCAGTCACACCTTATGTCTTATAACCACCATCAGAGTCAGTGTCCACCACGTTGTGTGCTGTGCCCTGTCACACCTTATGTCTTATAACCATCAGAGGAAGTGCCCACCATATTGTGTGTTGTGCCCGGTCACTCCTTATGTCCTATAACCACCATCAAGGTCAGTGCCCATCATGTTGTGTGCTGTGCCCAGTCATATCTTGTCTTATAACCACCATCAGAGTCAGTCCCCACCATGTTTTTTGCTGTGCCCAGTCATACTTTATGACTTATAAACACCATCTGAGTCAGTGCCCACCATGTTGTGTGCTGTGCCCCGTCATACCTTTTGTCTTATAACCAACATCAGAGTCAGTGCCCAGTATGTTGAGTGCTGTACCCTATCACACCTTATGTCTTATAACCACCATCAGAGTTCGTGCCCACCATGTTGTGTGCTGTGCCCTGTCACATCTTTTGTCTTATAACCACCATCAGAGTCAGTGCCCACCATGATGTGTGCTGTGCTAATTCACACCTTATATCTTATAACCACCATCAGAGTCAGTGCCCATTCTGTTATGTGCTGTGCCCAGTCACACCATATGTCTTATAACCATCAGCGTCATTGCCCACCATGTTGTGTGCTGTACCCTGTCACACCTTATGTCTTCTAACCACCATCATAATCAGTGACCACCATGTTGTGTGCTGTTCCCAGTCACACCTTATGTCTTATAAACACCATCTGAGTCAGTACCCACCATATTGTGTGCTGTGCCCAGTCTCACCTTATGTCTTATAACCACCATCAGAGTCAGTGCCCAGTATGTTGAGTGCTGTGCCCTATCACACCTTATGTCTTATAACCACCATCAGAGTTCATGCCCACCATGTTGTGTGCTGTGCCCTGTCACACCTTATGTCTTATAAACACCATCAGAGTCAGTGCCCACCATGTTGTGTCCTGTGCTCATTCACACCTTATCTCTTATAACCACCATCATGGTCAGTGCCCATCATGTTGTGTGCTCTGCCCAGTCATACCTTGTCTTATAACCACCATCAGAGTCAGTGCCCAGCATGTTATACAGTATGACTTATAAACACCATCTGAGTCAGTGTCCACCATATTGTGAGATTTACCCTGTCACACCTTATGTCTTATAACTACCATCAGAGTTAGTGCCCAGCATGTTGAGTGCTGTGCCAATTCACACCTTATGTATTATAACCACAATCACAGTCCATGCCCACCATGTTGTTTGCTCTGCCCTGTCACACCTTATGTCTTACAAACACCATCAGAGTCAGTGCCCAGCATTTTGTGTGCTGTGTCCAGTCACACCTTATGTCGTATAACTACCATCAGAGTCAGTGCCCACCATGTTGTGTGCTGTGCCCTGTCACACCTTATGTCTTATAGCCACCATCAGAGTCAGTGCCCACCATGGTGTGTGCTGTGCCCAGTCACACCTTATGTCTTATAACCACCATCAGAGTCAGTGTCCACCATGTTGTGTTCTATGCTCATTCACACCTTATATCTTATAACCGCCATCAGAGTCTGTGCCCCACCATATTGTGTGCTGTGCCAGTCACACCTTGTCTTATAACCACCATCAGAGTCAGTGCCCACCATGTTGTGTGCTGTGCCCAGTTATACCTTGTCTTATAACCACCACCAGAGTCAGTGCCCACCATATTGTGTGCTGTGCCCAGTCACACCTTGTCTTATAATCATCATCAGAGTCAGTGCCCACCATGTTGTGTGTTGTGCTCATTCACACCTTATATCTTATAAGCACCATCAGAGTCAGGTCCCACCATATTGCGTGCTGTGCCCAGTTATACCTTGTCTTATAACCACCATCAGAATCAGTGCCCACCATGTTGTGTGCTGTGCCCAGTCATACCTTGTCTTAACCATCAGAGTCAGTGCCCACCATGTTGTGTGCTGTGCCCAGTCATACCTTGTCTTATAACCACCATCAGAGTCAGTGCTCACCATGTTGTGTACTGTGCCCAGTCACACCTTATGTCTTATAAACACCATCAGAGTCAGTGCCCACCATGTTGTGTGCTGTGCTCATTCACACCTTATGTCTTATAACCACCATCAAAGTCAGTGCCCACCATGTTGTGTGCTATGCCAATTTACATCAGTAGAAGAGGTACCGACTTCACAAACCACCAGCAGATTGTGGAGCATTTGCACATGGGCTGGGAGACTGTGTCTTTGTCTACATGTGTGTGTGTGTGTGTATGTGTGTGTGTGTGTGTGTGTGTGTGTGTGTGTGTGTGTGTGTGTGTGTGTATGTGTGTGTGTGTGTGTGTGTGTGTGTGTGTGTGTGTGTGTGTGTGTGTGTGTTTGTGTGTGTGTGTGTGTGTGTGAGTGTGTGTGTGTGTGTGTGTGTGTGTGTGTGTGTGTGTGTGTGTGTGTGTGTGTGTGTGTCTATGTGAGCACCTAGGTAAATATTACGGCGTGGCTATTTAACCTGTATTGAATGATGTGATATTGGTGATGCTCAGTTTAAACATTATTACAGTTGTCATTATCAAGAAATGTACTGCTAATCTTTGTTTTTGTTTTATATTTAATTGTTAAATAATTAATTAATTTTATAGAACTTTTTTCTTCTGCTGTTCTTTCTCAAAATGGATGTCTTTGTGGTATCTTCACTGAACACTGGATCAATATACATATTTCTTTGTTTATTGAGGAAGTTTGCATTTATTTTGCTAAATGTTTTTCCAAAAATGAATTTTTGATTTGGCAGTGGGTTAAATCAGATTTCCATTTCTCAAATTAACTGGTTTGGTAAATCCATTATATGATATAAAATCTTTATTCTCATTCTATAAGGGCGTATCATAAAACACCAGAACTTATGTAATGAGTTTAGTGCTAATCAGACAGCTTCTGTTTACTAAAAAAACTAGCAATGCACTCAACACAATATTCCAAAAAAGCAGATATGTGACCACAGATCTGATATGTACTATGCAGTCATACAAATCCACTGATCTCTGTAACATTAACTTGTTTAGTACCAACAATTACTGCCAATTTTCTAATTGGTCATCCATGTTCAAGAATTAAGTATATATCACATTTTTTTAGTTTATCTGTACTCTGAGTCTGACTATTGAATGTGGTATTGGTCATAGGGTCATAGATATGTACTAGGCTAGCCACCTTGGGGGCCACTTTAAGCCTATCCAGTTTCCCTCTTTGTGCTCTAAATAAAATATCTTATTTGGGTATACATTGCCTTACCCATCCCATGATTGATAATTATATATTACCCCAATAAGAATAATGAGTATCATGCCATTGATAATTTGACCCATGCATGTGATAAAGCATTTAGGAGCTTCCTCTGTCCATTAGTTGTACAAAAAACAGTTTTGGGGTAAATTTTCTGTTTCTCATCCATAGATCCAAGTTGATCTTCACTATGGACATGGATGAACTTTGTTTTTAATGCGAATGAGAAACCTGTTCCAGAGCAACGTTATCCACTGTGATATATACCTGTCCTGCTAAACTGTTCTGTTCATATTGCAGAAGAGGTTTAGATCCCTAGACTGAGCATTTCTGATACCATATGACTTGCTGGTATGCAGTAAATCCATCAGTATTGGGTCAGAGGATGCCTTGTATGCAGACACAGGTCATCTCTTTGCAGTCTGTATGATACTGAGTATAGTGACAGGGCTTTGAGCTGGACACATATATATTGTTGTTTAGGCCTTGTATCCTTTTAATAAGGTGCATCTGTGGGTGTTCCAGTTGTTGCATGTGCCTGGACAGATGCATGCCAAAGTGGGCATCGTATTCAATGACTGGCCTAATGAGAGATGAGTAAAGGGGGACAATGGCATCCCTGGATCTAGACACAATCATTTTGTTTATCAGATGTGTAATACCGAAGAACTGTCTTACAACAATGGACACCGGTTGATCAAAAGTCATGTCCATGTCCACATACATTCCCAAATTCTGAACAACTTGGTCAGCTCTTAGGAGCATATTGTTAATGTGGTAGTTCCCTGAGGTAGATGATTTCCAAATCAATACAATCCTTCCCATGTCCTTATGCTTCATCACTGCATCCCCTATCTGCACCATACACCATGGGATGACCTCTTTATATATCCTGTTTATTTTTAACAGTCTTAAGGAAATGTTTAAGAGAATGAACACATAGGTCCTTAATGAATCTAAAGTGTTTTCATAACTGCAAATGTAGCTGAATAATTCTTTAATTTGTTAGTCAAGAAATATAGTAGAGGGCAGACCAACTGTGTAGTAGTTACCACTGCTGCCTCACTGCAGTTGGTTTTGCAGTTCATTTCCTGCATGGGGCTCCTTTTGTGCTGAGTCTGCATGTAATCCATGTGTGCGTGAGGAGTTTCACATGGGACTGTGGTTTCTTTTCATGTTACAAGGACAGGCATGTAAGTGGATGGTAATGCTTGAAATCAACTTTTGGTGTGTAATGTGGGCATGCTTATGTCCTGGGCATATGGATTTCCAGGCCAGGGTTGTTTCCAGACTAATTTGCAATGCTTCCCAGGATAATTGCTGGCTCTTATTGACCCTGAACTGAATGGAGCAAGTTCTAGAGACAATTATATTAAAATAAACTAATTTATATCTGTTAAACTATGCTTTTTTCCAACTGTAGTTGGAATGCAAGTAAACAACCACAAAGAACACAGCCTCCAACAACATGCCCTTGAACAAATGATCATTATTGATCTGTTTCATGTGGACAGCTGTGCCATGTATTTCAGTAAATAAACAATATCTTGTCTAAGACAAACACAACATTTTGAGACTTTGTACATAAAACATCAGCAAAATGTCATTATTAGCATGCATGACAATTCTATAACCAGGCTTATAAACTGGAACACACAAACTACAAACTGCATATCACTATTGAAAAAAAATCATACAATCTAACTGTGCTCTTTGGACAGGTATATTCCTTCATATTGTGTTATTACAAATAATAGACTAGGATAACTGTGCAAGGCATGAAATATGTTGAACAACTGCTGTTTGCTATATTTACCATCTAAATTATTTTCTTAGTCTTCATTTGTTTAGTAGACCCTTATTACACAAGTGAAAATTTAAAGTAGGTGATGCATTGCCTTAATATGTTGCTACAGGAGGGGTAGGAAATACAAAACTCATTTTAAGTATCTGCAGCTGACCTCATCTGACTAGCCTATCAAAAAGCTTTGCTTCTAACAAGGATTATCAGATGATTTCCAGCCTAATCATGAATCCAATAATTTCTGCTCAGAAAAGTGGCTTCTAGCCATCATCCCTCTCAGGAAAACATCGATGCACCTTTGTGCTGCACTGAATATTATCATAACACACTCAGAGAAATGATAGAAAATTAGGGACCTGGGCAGCCAGATAGCCTAAGATATTTAGCTGCACTGACAGAACCCAGAGTTTACTGTGCCAGGCTGGTATTTGGAAGTCAACACACATGACAAAAGATTTGGAAGTAAGGAGTGCAACGAATTCTAAGACTTAGAACTCATGACCAGGCATAGTAATGCAGTGAAATTGTCCAGAGTTCTCTTTCTAAGATAATATGCTCTTTTCCATATAAAACACATGATACTGTATTTGCTGAACATAAGGAAAAGTATAACGTACAAAGGTATTATATTTATTAATTGACTGTCTTACGGCTTGTTTGCTTGAGTGATTGAATTTTAGTTGGGTAGAACAATAATCCCAGAGGACCTTTTTCAGATTTCAGTCAGGGAGATAGCTAATCTCTGTAGTTTATACACTTAGTTTAATATCTTATTCTTTCTCTCTCTCTTTAGAATTCTTCTGACACATATGTTTATGGAAATCTGCACTTCACCCTACCAAATAATTGATCTTAAAGTCTATATTGCTACTTAATGTAAATCTATAAAAGTTTGTCGTGCTAGACACAAGAGTCACTACAGATAAGTTGACTGTTGTTTAGGAAAACAGCTTTTATTGAATTTGCAAGTGGTACTGGCGTGATCACAGATAATTTTCTTTTTGTGATTAGAACTACTTGGATCCTGCTCCAATTTCTGATCTCTTTCTATAGGAAAACTAGAGTTGCACCATTTTTTTACTGGCTATTTCATTGTCTCACATCTGTTACCTGATCTGCTAACTGCTTCATTTTAATGCTAGAACACCTTCTAGTGGCCCTTTGAGTTAGTTTGCATGAACATTGCTATTACAATGTTCATAATGGCTGTAATTTCCTTTCAGAGTTTTACAATTTACTTTCAGAGTTTTACAATTCAAACACCATTTGCTACAATCATAAAAACACCCTGGTCCTATAGTTTTGCAGCAATGTATTGCTGGTTGGTTGTATTCAATAATTAGTACACATTCAAGACAGAGGTAACTTGTCCTATGTAAAACATGCGTTGAATAACTATTGAGGTGATACCCATAACTCCCACCCTGCTTCATCTTGCCCTTCACAATCTTTATTACATAAATAACAGCCCTCAGACACATTACTGCTTCATATGACAGATGTCCTAGGTCCTGATAGGTGATTGCCGTCAGACACATGAGTACCTCATATGACAGACATTCTAGGTCCTGATAGGTGATTGCCATCAGACAACTTGCAAGACCAGAATTTATTATCATAGATGTCAGTTTAGTAAAACTTATCATCTGTAGCAATAAAATACAATTCAGTTAATACATAGCTGAAAAAACATCTAACTCAGTACAACTCTGCTACCAACTACTGCAATAACATTTCATTCAAGCCATGCAGGTTAACTGCTACCAACTACTAAACACACCTGCAGTAACATTTCATTCAAGCCATGCAGGTTAACAACACTGGGTCTCCTATCACAATTGTACCAAATTTAATTACTGAGATTTAATACCATCAGTTTCTACACTCTCCAACTCACTCTGTTAATATTAAACAAAATGGCACCCAAACACAACATCAGCATTTCACATTCAGCTTTATATTTTCATTCATAATAGCAGACTTGACAACAATAATGCAAGATATGCAGTGCTATGACCACATCTTCAGATTCCAACATTTAAAATGATCGTACTCAAAGCTGTCTGGTAATGTCGTCTGTAGCAATTCCAGCAAAAATATTGATCTATTTCATCTACATTCTTTAATAAACTCTGGAGATATTAATCTCAACCCAGGACCTATTATTCTCATTACCTCTTCTAATGAACCTTTTCGGTCCTGGCCATGCTCTGTAAAACGAATAAAGTAAGCAATGTTGCTTTAATCATAAAACACACAGTACCTATAATATATGCAATCTCCAGTTCTCTGTATCAACAAGCATTGATTCTCTCCCAATAAATCTATAATTAGAAAATCAAATTATACTGGGATGCATTTATTTCTTCGTATTATCTAAAAAAAGATATTGCTCAACATGCTCAGCCATGGGTTACTAAAAATTCCAAAAATTAAATCAGCAAACAACATCCTAATAAAAAAATGCAAGAAGGCACAACACCTTTAATGATGTAGTCATCAAAAATGCAGCTGGCTAGACCTGTACCAAGCTCTTACTAAATATCACAAAAATCACAAAAGTCAGTTGCTTCAAAAAGCAATTGCTTACCTTCTTTATAAATAATATTTGCCATTACTGCTATTCTGCTATAAATCATGTAAGTACAGTATTGTGCTAGTTACTTATAAAAGTAATAAGTTACTATTGCTAGTTACATTTCAGTGAAAGTAATATATTACTATTACCTATTACTTTTCTAAAAAAGTAATATATTACTATTTCTAACTAAAGTAACGTGTTACTTTTACATAAGTATAGTTTATCAATTATAGTATTGAGATTTACTCACACAAGTAAGCACATGCATATAAGTGTATTATTAAAGTTGTATACACAATGTTACAATGATGATGAATAGCATTTAACAGCTGAAAAACTCCAGCAGACTAGTCTTTATAGCTGGGAAGCACAGTGGTGCAGTGGTTAGTATTATCACCTCACAGTAAGAGGTTCTCTGGTTCAATTCTCAGGTGGGGTGTCTTTGTTGCAGAGTCTCTATGTCCTCCCTGTGTTTGCATGGTTTTCCTCCCACATTTCCAAGACATGCTGCAGGTGGATTGGACATTCTAAACTGGCCCTAGGTGTGAATGTGTGCATGTGTGTGTGCATCCTGAGGAAGTCTGGGTGCCAGGCTGGCAGCTCAATACCATAAAACTCTGCTGCCACTTGTTCTATGGACTGATGAACTGCTGTGGTGAGCCCTAACAGGACTAGCTGAAAGGAGAAGAAGATAACTAGTCTTTATAGCTAGACAGTCACAAATAATAATTAAACCAAACCATATACAGCCAGCAGCACAAGACCTATAAAAAATTGTCAATTTTCAGCAACTAAAAATCGAAATCCGAAAATAATTTTAAATAGAACATAACAAAAATTGTCAAGACAAAAGTTGGTTGCTCATAGATCCACCTGAAGAGTTCTGCTTGGTGTAGTGGGTTGGGACATTGGGTGTTAAACCAATGAGTGGTGAGTTTGATTCTTATTGATGGCTGTATGGAGACCCAATGCCATTTATTATATGGCAAGATAAGGATATGATCTCTAGCAGGCTAGAATTGTCCCATTGTTAGGGGGTGTTTTAGTGGGTGACAGTCCCACAGTACCAGGGCAGGGCTGGAGTCTGGTCATCATTAGCTTTTACCTCCTTGCAGTGCTAAAAAAATGAAGTAAATTATGCTCCAGACTAACTCTAATGATCTATTATGAGTCATACCTCTCAACCTGGAGACATCAAAAATCTGGACAGAGGCCCATGAAAAGTAGGCACAACTGGCCAAAAATCTGAACACTAATAAACAAAAAATTTGCATGTATAGTAATGTAACTCCGCCCACTCCAAAGGAACTGTGGGATACCAACATGCAAATACTTGTGAAAATGTTCCCCAATTTAACATTAACTAATTAGGAGTACAGCAACTCTTCAAAACACACTATGTTGTCACTTCATTGGCATTTGTTCTCATGGAGATTCCTACATAGAAGTTTTTACACTCCACATAAATTAGCTTTAAGTTTTGACAATCAAGAAAGTTGTTGGAGATGTGAAATGAAATTAAAAGCAAATTAGGAACATGTATTCTATGACTGTATAAAATTAGAAAATTACTGGAATAATATAAACTCTTTCTTTCAGACTATATCTAAAGATAACTTTAAATTAGCTAAAACATTGGTTTTGTTTAACTCACCCATACCTAACTGTGTTACAAGAAACAGATTATCAATTCTATGGACTTTATTGTCTATAGCCAGAAAGATAATTACCATTAACTGCAAAAACAAACTTCTCCCTCATTTAAGGAATTTAAAAATCTGACTATGACTGTTGGTCAAATGGACATGAAGACTGGAAAAAAGAAGAACTAACAGAATTACATCATACCCGAATACTTGGATAATAGTAATGGAAACTTTGGGGAAAATGGACAGCATCTCTAATTGATTCGAAATGATATATATTAAATGCAATTATTTCTTTCAAGATGACTAGACACCTTTGTAAATAGTTATGTTTTATGGTTGTTAAAATATCATTACTGTAAATAACTTCTATTTCTAACTTTCTGTAATTTTTATGTTTCAGTTGTTATATATTGTAATATCTATATTATGTTAAAAATTGTAAATTAATTTGGAAAACAATAACAATATAACAGAAAATAAAGAGTACAGCAATGTGTGCTTAAAATACAATGGTAAAAATATTTTAAAAAGTTTCACAGTGGAATGTGATGCGCTGTTAAATTAATATTGATTATTATTTGATATTTGTTAACCGGGATAGTCCAACTGGGTGATAAGCCCATTTTCACCAGAGTTCCGGGAAGAAAAGCTCCACAGACAAATTTTACAAGATTTCGAAAAGGACAAAAGAGAAATTATGAACATCATAAGAATTCTACATCATAGGGAAACATTATAAACATCATGAGAATTATAAACATCTTAGATACATTAATAAACACAGTAAAAATTAGATTAAATGTATTTAAAAGAAGTAGACTATGGTAAGAGAAAGTAGAGAGAGGAGGTAAAACTTTAGATAGAAACCAAGAAAGGAGGGGGTACAGGCTAGAAGAGGAAGAGGTGAATGAACAGGAAAGGTGGAGAAAGAAGGATAAGAATAGGTGGAGAGGAAGGGTAGGGGAGAAATAGTAGGTAGGAAGAAGGAAAGGAGAGAAAAAGGCATGATTAAGATATAATGTGTGTGAGAATATAAAGGAAACATTTGGCTGGAGAAGAGGAAAAGTAAGTGGGTAGATTATAGTGGAAGAAGAGTGCCAAATAAAGGTAAGAAGATGTTAGCCAGGTCCACTAAACGTGCAGAGCCATTTGGTCATTATGAATACTCTTAGTTGTTTTTTGAAGTGTGTTGGGTCAGTAGTAGTTAAAATACTCTGGGGGGTAGAATTCCATAATTTGGAAATGTAACTGGAGAAAACAGAGTCCCCAGCTTTGTTACTGGATTTGGTGACTTGTAATAAGGATATGTTGGAGGATCGAAGAGTACGAGTGTTAGTGTAAGGTAAAACCATAGTACGAAGAGCAGGGTTTAATCAGGTTGATGAACAAGTCTGTGTGCAAGGGAGAGCTGAGTGTAAGTTAAATAGTGTGGTAGTTCTAGCCAGTTTAGTTGATGTAAAGAAGAGCAGTGGTGAGACCTGTAAGAGGAGTTAGTGGCAAATTTGGCTACTTTATTATAACAGGATTCAGCCTTAGCCAGGGTAGTTTTACTAATGTTAGTGAAGACAGGGGAGGCATATAGTAGGGTGGGGAGAAGAAGAGTTCCTGCTATAGCTTGTCTTGAGTTGTTAGTCGGGAAAGGTTTGATTCAATATAATGATCTAAGTTTCATATGAGTCTTTTTGGTGGACTGAGGGAGATGGATGTCAAAAGACAAGTTATCTGTTAGCATGCCTAACAATTTAGTTTGAATTACAGCTGTTATTATGGAGTTGTTAGAGGAACAGATGAGGACTTGTGAACAGCTGGGGTAGAATAACATTAACTTAGTTTTAGAAGGGTTCAGAATCAGTTGTGAGTCAGATAACCATGCTTCAACAGATAGGAATGATTGCTGAGTAATACTGACAAGATTATTTAGGGAAGCAGCAACACAGATGAGAGTAGAGTCATCTGTGTACTGAATGACAGAGGCTAGTGGAGTGGAAGTATGGACTCTGTAAAGAGGGAGAAAAGCAGAGGGCCAAGAATTGAGAATTGTGGAACTCCCATGTTAATAAGTAGTAAGGTAGAGAGTTCATACTGCCATTTGACAGCTTGATGCTGACCTGAAAGGTAACTATGGAACCAAGTTAGACAGGAGTGGATGAGGTTAAGGGTGGATAATTCATCTAGACGTTTTAGATGGGAAACAGTGTCAAAAGCTTTGGATAGATCTAGAACAATAGAAGATACTAGCTTCCTATCATTTCTATGTTGTTTTATAGTATTAGTAAAACTGAGAAGGGCAGTAGTGATACTGTGATTTGGGCGCAGCTGTGTTGGGTGTTAGACAGAAAGTTACTGGATAATGGATACCTTAAAAGTTGGTTGTGGACACACTTTTCTAATATTTTGGAAAGGGGTGGTAAGATGGCAATGGGTCTATAATTAGAGAATTCATTAGAGTTAACACTTTTGTGCAAAGGGATGATATAAGAAATTTTCCAGCTAGATGGAACGTATTGTTCTGAGATAGAGCGATGATCAGAATACTGACTGGATAGGCAATAGCATTGGCTGCAATTTTTAGAGGTTGTCTGCAACCAAGATAGTAGGTTTGATATTGGAGAGCAGTTTGTTATATTGTTTGTTGGAATGGGGTTAATAAAAAAAGAATTGCTGTTTTCATTAAAGGTGGGATATATAGATAATTATCTTGTTTTATTAAGCAGCACAAATAATACCACATATATGTAATGAAACAGCTGTGATCAGTACTGAAACGTGATGGCAACCATTTGGTTGACAATATATTGTATGTATACCAGCATCAAGAGTGTGGTATGTTAGGAAATTAAATTTATTCTGTGGTACGGATATCTCAGACTTAATATACTTAAGTAGCATGGGTGTGGAGGAGGGCCTTGCTGTTTGCAGCATTCCTCTTTGATAACTGCATCACTTAGCATTTAATGCAACTCCAAAACAATACAAAATAACAGTTTTTAAATTTAAAACATAATAACTTGGTACTTTTCAAATTCTGCAGTACCGTACCACTCAACCTCTTACTGGAAGAAATTTGGTCAAAGACTAGGATAATGTGAGGACAAAGGCCCAAAAATAGGGAAAGGATTTTAAATATTGCTGTTATAAACTTAGAAATGATAGAATAACAGGATTTGTATTAGTAAGCGTTTTATGAATGATATGAAGTCTGAAAAATATATGTTATTATTTAGTGACTTCAGTCCTTTGTGATTTACCAGAAAACCGCAAATTTTATGAGAAAGAGATCAAAACTATGAGATTGAATCTGGACATACACACACACACACACACACACACACATATGCGCACACACCTTCTCTCTGCTCTCTCTCTCTCACACACACACACACACACACACACACACACACACACACACACACACACACACACACTATCTATCTCATTCAGAAAAATGAACCACCAGTTTAACTAACACACATACTCGTGCACTCATACACTCACTCACACATAACTCGGCT
This sequence comes from Protopterus annectens, assembly GCF_019279795.1. NCBI lineage: Eukaryota > Metazoa > Chordata > Ceratodontiformes > Protopteridae > Protopterus > Protopterus annectens. The sequence goes on from NC_056744.1 coordinate 752,153,558, forward strand.
TGGCTAGTTTAAGTTCTGCAGTAAGTGCAGACTAAGTTTACATCCATAGCATGCATTAGTAGTCACACTAGAGTTGAAGTTGCTGCCTTTCAGTCCTAAAGCAGAAATTAAATACTGAATTTCGTGGCGGCCATGTTTACTTTTTATTAATGTTGCAACTTAAGATACCCAGTATTTACAAACTTTAATTATGGTACGTACTTGTAGAGGACTGTTCATAGGTTCATAGGTTCATACTAGGCTATCTGCCCGAGGGCATTTACAAGCCTAGCCCATAGCCTCTTTAGCACACCTCCACCCCTTTAGTATGGGGAACTATACCCATTATTTTGCTGTGCCTCTGTTGAGCAGAATATTTTCCCATTCTACTCATGAACTTACTAACTTGTAGTTGCTCTATTATGATGGGGAGAGAATGCTTGGTTGTGTTAGTTTGTAAAACCTGTACAGGCTGGACTTATGTTATTTTAATACAACACCACACTTGTGCAGTATGGTTGCGTCAGTCAAGCACAGCTCTAATTATTATCATTATTAGTTGACTGGATTGTATTAATCTTTCTCAAAAATGTTTTAATTCTTGATATCCTTCAGAAAATGCACACTAACTGAAAATGTGTCATTCTAAAACCATTCAAGTTTATAAGCACTCTACTGAAAATTTGTTCCTGATTTCAGATCATTGCCCCGCACCAAACATTATGTTTGGCTAATGGCTATGTTTAAATTTTTGTGCTGAGATGCTGAGTGGTATATGAGAACTGCAGGCTACTGACTCTTAAACTGCATTTCTTTTCATCAGGTACACATATGAAACACAAACTCACTAACATGACGTCCACCTTACAAACAACAAGCTAACATGCGATCATACCTACTAATTGTTCTTCATTTTGCCTTCATTTTTAGCCCTGCCTCTGGAAAATGCTTAATTTTCTGTTAAATTATTGAGGATTTCAAAAACTTAGCATATCTTATTGTTCAAAATGCATACTGACACAAAATCTGTAAGTGAATTAGAATAATAGAGGCCTGAATCTGAATCCTTATACCCCTCCTCCGGCATTATCTACATGTGGATCATGAAATCAATGACATCCGCAATTGTTCCTGTAGTCAGTAAAGAGTAGCAAATGATCCTCCTTAAAAGAGAAGACACGGCTATCACAGTTTTTTTTTAACTGATGCCTCTGAAAGGTGGGATGGTTCCAGCGCCCTTCTCAGCATGCAGAAATTGGGATTTAATGGTGCCAGTTGAGAATTTGTGGCATGCTATTATTTTGAGCCCAAAGCCAGGAAATGCCAAGGAATTTGATATAGTTGAGAGATATGTTATGAATGCTACGTGCTATGAGTTGTGCCAACATTATGTTGTAATTTTTTATCCAAACTGCCACTTCAAAGTCTCTATTACTTTCTAAGATCTGATTACTATCCATACTATCCAGGGCCTCTGGAAGTTTTCTATTGCTCTTTAGGAGCGATGTCGCTCACATTGAGAACCACTGGTTTAAACAAAAGTAACTCAAAAGTAACTCACATTTACATTACTAGTTACTAAAAAAAGTAATATATTACTATTACTTTATTACTATTTTGAAAAAGTAACTAGTTAGATTACTTGTTACTAGTAATTGTAATATATTACATATTGTAATATATTACACCCATCACTGTGTAAGTACAGCCTAAAGTTAAATTTCCACTATAATTCTAAAAAAAGAAAAAAAAAATATATATATATATATATATATATATATATATATATATATATATATATATATATCAATGATTGCCAAGGCAAATTACAAATACTTTTTTGCATGGTTACCCTATTTGTAGTTGAAGTTTTACTCTATCTTCAGTTGCCCAAGGGTCACTTCCCCAATGTGCGCTCTTAGCTTCACAGAGAAACACTGTTGGAGATATATGCCAGTAATGATGCCTTTTTTGATGATTTCGCTCTTCTTCAAGTTAGCGTGGATTTGGTATATATACATTTGGGGGTAAGGTGAGGATTGGGAGGCTTTCTCCCCTGCAAAAAGCACTTACATTTTTGGTAATTTTTTGGGACAGCTGAGCCTGTGAGTCTAACCTTTGGGGTGGGTGATCATCAATGAGTTGTAAGCAGATTTTATATATATATATTATATATATATATATATATATATATATATATATATATATATATATATATATATATATGGGTGTACCTGATATGATCGACAGCTCATATGATCGAAAACCAAAACACTGACACCAGAACACTGACAGCTCAAAACACTGAAAGCTCATTAGATCGACAGCTCATTTGGTCGACACATGAAACCAAAGGATAACGTCCTTTCTCCACTGTAGGGCGACCCTGAAGTAGGAATAATAAGTTTGGGGGTGTGTGGGGGGCATAGCCCCCCACATTATGTACATGAATGTAGTCAACTCATTTCAATGTATCCATATGTATGTTTACAATTTATGACATATGTAGGGGGCTTTGCCCCCCCACACTCCCCAATGTGGGGGGCACCCCCAAACTTATTATTCCTACTCCAGGGTCCTCCTACACTGGAGAAAGGGCATAATCCTTTGGTTTCATGTGTCGACCAAATGGGCTGTCGATCAAATGAGCTTTCAGTGTTTTGAGCTGTCAGTGTTCTGGTGTCAGTGTTTTGTATTTCGATCATATGAGCTTTCAGTCATATCAGGTAGACCCATATATATATATATATATATATATATATATATATATATATATATATATATATGGGTCTACTTCATTTGATCGAAAGACCATTTTTGACCTAAACCCATTTGATCGAAATTTCATTTGACTGAAAACCAGTATTCAAGGCATATAACAGGGATTTGTCCCCCTCCCCAATGTCGTGCGACCCTGGAGTTGGTATATATGGTTAGGGGTGTGTGGGGGCATAGCCCCCCACCTAGTTTCCTTTAAAAGAAGAAAATAACACAAAAAGTACAGATTTTAAATGAAAATAGATGGGGGGCTTCGCCTCCTCACACCACCCTAACGATATATAACAACTCCAAGGTCACACGACATTGGGGAGGGGGACAAATCCCTGTTATTTGTCTTGCAGTTTGGTTTTCAGTCAAATGAAATTTCAATCAAATGGGTTTAGGTCACATGGTCTTTCGATCAAATGAAGTAGACCCATGGTTTTATATCACAGCATTGAAAAGGACGTTAATCGAACGGCTTAAAAATCGAAAATGTCATTCATCTAAGTCACTCTTGTGGTGGGCTGCACCCCCTATACCCCCCGCTAATTATATATACCAACTCCAAGAGCACACTACAGTGAGGAAAAGATAAATTGTCCAATCTTCACTGTACCACAATCTCACAAAACACACCTCGATGAACGGCATTTTCTATATTAAAGCCATTCGATTAACATCCTTTTCGATGCCGTGATATAGACCCTATATATATATATATATATATATATATATATATATATATATACATATACACACCTAGACATTTTTACTAGACATATTCTTCACTGTGTGAGTATTTGTATTGCATTTTTATTTCACATATGTTACATGCTGAATTCAAGAACTTTTATTTATTATAGCATATTATTATAGTATACTGCTCTTTTGCTAGCATTTTATGTGTTTATGTTTGAGTGTTTGTGTGTATGTCTGTGTGTGTGTGTGTGTGTGTGTGTGTGTGTGTGTGTGTGTGTCTCTCTCTCTCTATATATATATATATATATATATATATATATATATATATATGTGTGTGTGTGTGTGTATCCATACATATGCTAAAACACACACACACACATACACACACACATACACACACACACACACACACACACACACACACACACACACACACACACACACACACACACACACACACACACACACACACACACACACACACACACACACTGCAAATACCACCATGTAATCAACATATTGTTTATTCTTCTTCTGCTTTACTCTGATTACAGTACTGGTTTTGAAATCACCACATCAGTAATTTATTTTACTTGGAGCTCTTCTCTCTTGGCATCTACTGAAAAATGGCAACTAACATGGTAGACAACCTTGTGAACAATATATAAATAAATAAATAACTGCATTCATGCATTTATACATACAGCAGATTACTTGACAACTTTAATATTATTTGGAAGAATGCCACTGATGACCACCCATATCTTTTCATACATCATTGTCATTTCACCCAGAATACCATGCTAGCACACTTGCAAAGCATTACAGTGACTGAACTGCAGCCACATCAGAAGGCTTGAAATAGAGTTACTTATTTATGTAATGTTGTATCCATGTATCCTTGCATTAGAATTTGTATACTGGGAAAGGACATTTGTACCAATCGTCCTTTTTTTTCAGACCCAGCCTATGTCTGCTATATAAGACTTCAGTAATATCTACACTATCCCCCCTCCAGAGAAACAAATCAGTGAAAAAAAAACATAACTTGGATTAGTTCCAAAATGCTAATGTGAGATATTGTTTGGAGAGAGGAGGGTGGCCTAATGGTTAAGGTGTTTGCCTTACAAACACAAGGTGCACGGTTTGAGTCTCACAAGGGATAATTGGCTAGGCTTAAAATGGCTCGCGAGGGCAGTTAGCTTAGTACTAACCTATGAACCCTATGAACCCAATATATGGAAACCAAGTCTCCAAAGACACACTTGTTGTATAAACAATTATTCAGCAAACTACAATTCATGTCTTCATAGTAAAAAAGAATAATGCATGTCAAACCAGTTTCTGTATAAATGTTTTTAATTGTTTTATTCATTTGTTACCTGGGTAAACCCACTAGGCACAAGCATCTTTTGAATGGTGACCCAATGGCACTGTCTGGATTAAATGATTTCTCAGAGTTCTACGGTAAGCACATAGAGACTGAGAGAATCAAACACTAAATTACAAGGATTTGGTAATTGCAGCTTCAGCATAATTCATACAGGCCAGTTGCTCTTATGCTCATTAGCTTTCAATGAACATTTGCAAAGGAAAAGCTAATGAGAGAAATGGATTAGAACTTCTTATGCCAATAAGCCGTCTTCCTTCCTGTTTGCAATTCATAGTCATTTTGTGATACATTTCTTCACTGTGCACAGAGGCATTATAAAAGGTGAACTCTCACCATTTAAATATACTTAGAATTTGTTAAAAATGCTTGCTGTTGCTGCCAGCCTGGCTATTTTTTAGTCTAAGCTGCTTGCCCTTGGGTGAGCCAAAACCTCTTGCATCCAACAGTGCTCACTGGACAAGAAACAGCAGATATAGACAAAGGATAACCCACTATAACTTCATAGGTTCATAGGTGTGTACTAGGCTAATGGGCCTGGAGCCTTTACAAGACTAGCCCATAGAAGTGCTCTGGCATCGTGCCACCCGATGTTAGTTCCCAGTGCCTTTATCAAGTAGAGCCACTGGAGTGATCCCTGGGGTGAACTTTCTATTTCCCATCCACTCATCAAGATTTCTCTTGAAGAGGGACAGTGAGGTGCTCTGCTTTACAAGTATGTGTAGTCTATTCCAGAGCAAGGGCATTCTCTGGGTTATGAACCTGTCCCTCCGGCATGTTCTGTTGATTGTGGTAATGAGGTTGAGGTCTCTGGAACATGTGGTGCAGAGGGATTGGGATTTCTTTAGATGTAGCATTTCTAACAGAACTTGGTCAGACATGGCGTTGTAAGTCAAGCAGGGATTACCTCTTAGTAGATGATATGAGACAGAGAACAGCTGGAGTTTTTTGAGTCTGTCCATGTAGGACATGTGTTTAAGTCCAGGGATCCTCTTCGTGAGGTACTTTTGTGGCCTTTCCAGCTGTTGCGTGTATCTAGTGAGGTACATGCTAAATGGGGCATTATACTTGATGATTAGCTTAATGAGGGAAGAGTAGAGAGAGATGATGACCTCTTTCTTCCTGGATGCAAAACCCTTGGTAATGAGATGTGCCACATAGAAGGAGTTTCTGACCACAGTGGCAATGTGGTGGTTGAATGAAAGATTGCAGTCAACCTGTGTCCCCAGATCTCTTATAACACCTTCAGTGTTCAGTGAGCTCCCATCGATATGGTAATTAGTGGGAACTGAGTTTTTCCCAAAGGGGATGATGATGCATTTTTTGGCATTAAGCTTAAGGCCATTGTTTCAACACCATTCATTGGTCTCAGTGAGGCCTTTCTATAAGATGTCTGCATCACTTAGGGAGTTAATAATGACTCCAAGCTTGCAGTCATCTGCAAACCTGGTTAGCCAGATTCCCTCCATGTTGGCCTGGACTTCTAAGAAGAAAATGCCAAACAGGAGAGAACCCAGGACTGATCCCTGTGGGACTCCACTCATGACTGGTTGGCAGTCTGACTTAAAGTCCGCTACTTTCAAACTGTGGGTTCTGTGAGCCAGTTTGCAACCCACCTAGTGATATAGGGGTTGATGCCTAGTTTGTGAGTTTATCAACAATTCCTGAGTGGGGAATGGTATCAAAGGCCTTGGCCACATTGAGGTAGGCTGTATGGACTGCGTTGCCCTCATGCCCTCATGCACAACTCTGGTGACTGACTCAAAGCAGTCAATCAGGTTGAGCAGGCATGTTCTACCTTTCACAAAACCAAATTGTGTGTTTGAAGATTCCCTATATCCTTGTTAATTAGGTCCATGATGATGTGCTCCATAGCCTTACATATCAGATTGGTCAGGCTAATGGGGCAATAATTCTCAGGGTCTGTAGTCACTCCTCCTTTATGGAGAGGGATGACTGTAGCAGTGCGCCATTCAGTAGGGACAAAACCTGAGGTGAGGCTGTGATTAAACAGGGCACACAGATGTGGTGCCAGTTCACTTTGTAGTTCATGTGGGACACATCCAGGGATATTGTCGGGTCCCATGAAAGCTGTATTCTTGGCCTTGGACAATGCAGCTTTAATCTGTGCTGCAGCAATGCTGGGTGCCTGGCATTCCTCCAGTATTGTGATTGGTCCTTTGGGGAGGGGTAAAGTTGGCACTGAATCTGTTTAAAAATCAAAAAATTCCTGACAGCTTTAGAGGGGACAGGGATATTGAAAAAGCTTTAGTGAGTCTGAATTGCCCATAGATGGGAAATGTGGGGATGTGCGGCCTTTCTATAACTGCGGATATTAAGGTATGTATAGCCCTCACTTTGCTTGCCATGGGGATGTTCTAGAGACAGGCAGGGGACATGCTGGATATATCTCAGGCTTCTTACGTCAGTTCCTTGACATACGCTTGTCATGCATGGACCAGTACATTTATCTGCCCGTGTTACCACAGGACTGAGCCAGAACCATGTTTGCCTTCTACAAGATACATGTTTCCCTAGGGTGCTTGGTAAGGCACATTGCACCCATGTTGTCATTAGGGCCCCATCAGGACCATTGTGGAAGCAGTACCAAAATAGGAAGGGCTACCATTCCATCAACTGCCAGGTAGTGTGTGCTGACCCAGCATCCTGGCAGTGCACATTATTTTCATATTTGGTGCACAACCTTACCCTGCTGCCTCTTTCTGCATGGCAGGATACCCCATGGTCACTGTGTCAGTAAGCGGAATTTTTTACAATAATTACATAACTAGTTACAGCTTGGTAAATGTATTATTTAGTACATAACAACCCTTCCATGGTTGTGCCCTCCCCCCTTTTTCTTTTCTTGTGTTTTCATAGAGTATTATTGATTTTAAGGTATAGTTACTCATATATCTTTTCTGTTTATTGGCAACTCATAGTCAGAATCATGCCTGACTGTTGACTGTAATCTGTGCAGTAAAGTGAATTGTCAGCATTAAAGGAATATGGAATTTTGTGCTGTATCCCAACCATGTATTTCATTCTGCTAGAATGTTCCTTACTTAATAATTGTTATTGCACTACCTGGCTGAGTGTCTTGAAGAAATGTATGTATTTCACCATGTGTTGTTGCTGTAATCCACCATGTAGTTTTCATAAGGTGCTCCCTTCCACTGGAAAGGAACATTGTATAACATTTCTAATGTATCTGTACTTCTTTTCTAATGAAGTAAGAAAAATATCTATTTTTATTAAAGTACTGCATGTTATATTAAGTAATTATGTTATGGACACCAAACCTTCTGCTATCAGAAATATTAGTAATCATTATTTGTGCTGTGCTGAGGATGAAATGGTGACAATGCTAGTGTTGCTGGCAGGATTTTTGTTACTCCTGTAATCAGTCATTTCCCCTGGACTCGGCCCATAATATACTGTTTTCTACTGCAGTCTGCTGCTCCTCCCATTTTTTTAAACTTTTTTTTAACTATCTTTCCTTTTATTGCAATCGTTAGTACTACTCAATTCAAGCACAGAAGGCTCTTAATACTGGTCTACACTGTAGTCAGCAGATTCCCCGCACTCTCTCTTTTTTTCTTCTTTTACATTTCTTTTTAATTTATCTAGTGACATTACTTTAGTGAAACACATGCTGCAGAATCGTCACGTGTGATAATTTCAGTAGTTGCACAGTACAGTCTGACTTACCATAGGTCTAATGTGTCAAACACAATGTCCCCTAAGGACAGTGTGGGTGATGGTGCCCATGATTGTGAGGCTAGCATGTGAGCTTGATGGTGACATTCTGCAATGACGTGACCTACTGGATACACGTGATCCTGCAGATAGTGATCTCACAGTTTTGCATGACCGAGACCTTTAATGAGATGTTCTACTACATGTAGATGAATGCTTATGAGACTTCTTCAGTTTGTTTGTCTTTTCGGCTTTTAGGGGTCACCACAGTGGAACTCCGATCCGCTAATGATTGGCAGTAGATTTTTTTTTTATGGTGCCGAGTTTCCAGCCCAACACCCAACCTTCAGTGAAGGCACGCCCATTCACACATGTCTTTTGGAGGCCACTCGACCGCGGGGAGGACATGCAGACTCCACACAGAAGGCACTCCAGCCATGAATCGAACAGGAGAACCTCTTGCTGTGAGGCAACAATGCTACTGCTGTACTTTCCTGAAAATCATGTGGTGTGCAGAACAGTACCCCACCCTCATCACCGTCCACCATTGTTTCCAGCTTTAGTCTAGCAGATCCACTCTCTACCACTTCTATATACTGGTGGAAATCTTCACATGCACCCCACAGTACTCTGACCATTTCTAGCTGATTCTCTGTGGCAGTGGACTGTGTCTGAACAATGTTCCTGCATGTCTGCTTCTAGATAGCCAATGCTTTTCATTTGTCTGGAGATTATTTTGACATGTACCTGCTCCTAGCACTCCTTTGCAGAAGTGTTGTAGTCGACACTGCTACCTCTAAGACTATACCATCCCTGAAGCTGTTCCTGTGATCAAGGAAACACTGATGTTGAGGTACATGGAGTCACATTCTCTCTGTACTGTCTGCAATGTAATACACTCATTTACTTGACTATGTAACCCTGTGTCATTTCCTCTAGAGTTGTGTACTTACTGTGGGGTATATGATCTTGTAATTACACTTGGTGATTGTGTCACTATTCTCAGGCAGTCCCATAAATATAACTATTATGTTATCATCTTCAGCAGCCATTCTGTTGTCAACATCTTCCACAGTGGAACTGCTAATTTTTTCCTGCTTACTTTGTGAAGCAGTAATTGATAACATTGTTACTGAGACCATGGAGAAAAGTAAAGAATGTTATATAATTACATGTGGAAGGCACTTACCATATGCACTCAGACCATTTTTTCTGATGAGCAGAAATGGAATGTTTATCTGTTGATAATAATTGCCATATGTTTCATGTAAATGGTTAATGACTGCAGTAATTTTGAGTATGTGAACTTGCCATGGGGGATGCACTAACATTCCTGACTGGATATCTGTGGTTGCTGCTAAGGTAGGTAATTACCAATGCCCATACCACCTTTGATTATGCCTGTGGCATCCTCAGCAATGCCATAATCATATCCCCATATGGAGAGAAGATATTATTCTTCAGGTATTAAACGGATAAGTGTAGGAGGTCCCCCATTAGTACTGCAAAAGGTAAGTACATTCTGCCTAGTCTTTCCTTACTCTGGCACATTCCACCCTGTTTTGGTCTTTTTTCTGCACTCTGTCAATGTATGGATCCTACTGCATTTATATCCATAACCACTTAGCTCCACACCTTAGCTTTCCCAGCTCATTTTGGTTCCACTTTGCCAGACACATGCTTGCCATATGTCCCAAGAGCCACCATGACGATACAGTTCTCTTCAGGGATGAAGTTCTCTTTCCTCAGTCTGAATCCCTACTACTGCATCATTCATTCACCTGAAACAACACTCAGGAGCACCCCAAGTGAAACTTTTTTTAACAATGTTTTATTAACATTTTGAATATTAACACCAGTATAATAAGAAACACAGTCATACTGTTCAACAAATTAAAAAAAACAACTATGTATACTATTTGTAACCAATAATCTAATGGTTTCTTGTAAGCAAGTGTTAAATACAATTCAAATAACCTTATTAAGTAAATGATATTAAACAAAAACTATATAATTGGATCTAATACATTTTCTATAGTTGTCATCCAGGAATTCTTTTTGATACCAGTTTTCAGTAAGAGTCTAAACATTTAGCATATTCTAGAACAAGGCTTAATAATCTTGACTGGTTTAAAAGTTTAAGATTGAGCTAGTTCTTGGTAATGTATCATTTTAAGAGCATAAAATAGTAAGAAATTTACTTAAATCACTGGAAGTTAAGTTCTTAGGAGAGATATAAACTAAAATAAACTGCCAGGTTAATCACAAGTCAGTACATCCAGTTTTACATATCTTATCTTGTAATATGGACCACAGATGGTTCAAAAGGTTACACTGGCAAAACATATGCAAAACATTTGCCTTAGTGGCCTTACATGCAAAACATCTTGAAGACAGATCTAGGAAGAACTTTGCTTTCATAAAAGGGGTTAAATAAGCATTACTATGAATCATAAATTGGGTAAAATATAACTTCTTTAATGAGAGTTTAAGGTTAATTTGGATTAAAGAAGATTTTTCTAGCCAACTATTAGCCAGCAGATCTTGAACAGGCCAGTAAAAAGAATTTAAATAAGTATCACACAATTTAAAATTTAAAATAATTTTTTAAAAGTCCGATATGACTTTAAAACCAGGCAGAGCACTTTTTAAACAATTTGAAACATATATCAATTATTGAGACTGAGGTTTTGCTTTAAGCTTACTTGGATCAATATATAAAATCTATTTGACTATGTGAGTATATTCTAAAGGAAGGTTTACATTTTTTTGACTTACTGTAAGGTACAGGAAGAATCAGAACAAAAGTCATGGACTGTTTTATCTTTATTATGAGGGTAATTAGCAAGATCAAACATTTTATTATTTAACATAATATTGGGATTCAAATGTATAGATTTAAAACAGGAAAAACACTGACTTAATTGATTAACTTAAGGAGTTTATTAAAATTCCAAAACAAGATTTATTAAAAAGTCAAGTTTTTTCAAATGTTTTAACTCTTGCGTTTGTAAAAATAGAAGAGCGCACTTGTTGACATTAGTTTTTTTCAGTTTACTAGTCCACAATCTAACAATGATGGCAACTTGGGATAAAAAGGAAAAATTAGAACCTGTCCATATATTAATACCTTTGTTGATAAAAGTCCAAATTGTAGTAATATTTAATTGATAATTAAGGGAAGGTTTAAGATGAAAAGCAATATCTAAGTATTTTAGGGATAAGTCTACCTTCAAGTCAGAATACTTTGATTGAATATTAACTTTGCAGGATTTTGTAATGGAAAAGATTACAGATTTCTGAAGATTTAGTTTAAAATTATAATACCTACAGAATTAATTTATTGAGTCTACTGTTTTTCAGATGTCTGACAGTGGAGAGTGGAAATAAATATTTAGGTCATCTGCAAAAACAGTGAGAAAGATTTTTTAAAAGGTTGGGGATTTATTTTAAGTATTATCAGCAAACATAATTAATAATGGTTCTACATAAAGATTAAATAAATATGTGGAAAGTGGACATCCTTGTCTTTGATGGGTATGGGTTGTGCATAGAGTCTATTAATAAACAGTCTAGTAGAAGTATTTTTGTAAAGACACTGAATGTAATCAATACATTTATGTAGAAAACCCAACTTATCCAAATAGCAAATAGAAATTTATGATCAAGACTCTCCATAAGCTTTAAAAGCATTTATAGATAGAATATACAAAGTTTGTTTGTGATTATGGTTTAACATTTGTAACAATTCAAGAGTTATAGTATGATCATTTACTTGCCTATAATTAAATAAATTGCAAAGGAAAAATAAGAGTAAGTAGAATTACTTTGAGTCTACCAGCCAAAATAGAAACATAAATTTAAATATCAATATTGACAAGGTCAATTGGTATAAAATTTAAATGATCATTTAAATCCTTATCCTCTTTAGGTATAAGGATTGTTTTGGATTGATTAAAATAAGGATCAGAAATACCAAAGGTACTGACTTGATTATGCAATATAAGTAAATTTTTTTAAAGCATATTCAGGCAATATTTATAAAATTCAGCAATTAATCCATCAGGTCCAGGAGATTTACCAATTTTTAGATTATTAATAGAAGAAAATATTTCAGACGTTGTAAACGGTTTAAATAATAGATCTTTATGTTCTTGTCTACTATTAGGAAATTATGAATATAGATTTGTAAAATTAGTTAACATTTCATCAATGGAATTTATATTATTATTATTATTATTATTAAAGTATAATTCTGAAATATTTAATAGTTGTGAATCTATTTTAATAATTTTGGCTAATACTTTTGAAGGTAATTGAACCCATTTTAAAAGCACAGCTAAAGTTTTGAATTCATATTGTGAAACTTACTCTAAAATAGAGTGTGCAATTCTTAATAGGCGTTCTTAACTTATTGTTCTGGGTTATTGCATGAGAGCTGCTTGTGTTCCAAGTTAAATAATTTATCAGACAGAGCTTTTTCTTTTTGTTTATAGAGTTTACTATAGTAGAAAGCTTTAGCTATTAGAACTCTTCTTAAGTGAGCTTTCAGCGCACCCACTGAATATCCAAATTAATGTGCTCACTACGTACATTGTAAAAATGATTAAGTATGTGTTCTAACTCTTTTTTGACCTTATCTTTCTGAAGGAGGGTTGCTTTTAACACCCAATTACATGTTAAGTTTCTTTTGTTTATTTCAGAGCTACTATCGAGAGCTGAAGATATTTTTGAGTGATCTGAAAAACATCAGGGATTAGTAATAAATTCAGAAATAGTAGATGTTTGTTCATCAGAAATTAGAAAAAAAGTCAATTCTTGACAATGTTTTTTGTGTCTTCCTGAGAAAAAGATATACTTGTTAGAGTGGATTTTATAGTCAATTATTGCTAATGGATCCACTACATTGAATTCTGTTAATAAACTGAGAATAGCTAAAGAAGCATTATAATTCTCCAAGCAGGAGTTATTTCAATGATCTTTCATTGGACTGAAAACTGAATTCCAGTCCCCAGCTATAATAAAATAGTAAGTACTTTTAAATTTACTAACTAGCCTGTAAATATTGATAATAAAGTTCACCTGGCCTATGCATGGAACATGTAAATTAAATAAAAGTACTAGTTTGTGCTAAGAAATGCACAATTGTACCCTTTGGGATGTCAACCATCCCAGCTAATTGCCATATTAATATTATTCCCCTAACCGTCAACCCAATGGTCAGGAATCTGGGTACCCATGTAGGCAGTAGCCTTACTTTCGACCAACACATGGCCACAGTGGTGATGAAATCTTTTTATGTTATACAATTTATACATAAAGGCATGGCATCTAGGTCCAAAGAGGTCATTATCTTACTGTACTATGCTCTTATCAGACCAATAATAGAGTATAATGTTCCCTTTGGTATATACCTGATCAGGCATATGCAGCACCTAGACTGATCTCAGAGGTTCCTTACAAAATGAATACAAGCCATAACAAACCTGGCTTATGCAGAGCATTATAAAGCCTTTTACTTCTTCTCAGTCTACTATAGATTGCTGACAGGTGAGCTATGTCTGGCTTACAAGGCATCTGCAAACCCCATACTTATTAATCTACTGAATAAGTAAGTCAAATAGTAGCATAAATACAAGGTCTAGGGATCTGACTTAAACAGAACATGCTGGAGAGATAGATGTGTGTCCCAGAGATTACCTCTCCTATGGAACAGCAGTCTTCCCATCCCTGTGAAGCCGAGTTTGTCTATTACCCTATTTAAGTGCAACCAGGACCAGTGGATAGGGAGTAGGAAATTTATACTGGGCTTAGCTCCCATGTCTCTTACAGACAAAAGCAGCTTACAAACTCCTGGCCCTAAATGCCCTATTTGGATACAAGACATCATACTTCTTTCAGGAAAACTTGGTTATGCTTAGAAAGACCCCTAAGTCATTAACCTAGTAACAATCTATGAATCTATGAATCTTAGTGTTAGGATGCTTAATTATAAAACAGCACCAGCTACCAGGATTAACATAAAAAATATGTACATTCTCCATGAATAATGATTTAATAAGGATAGCAATGCCTGCGCTCTTTTTTGAGTTTCTAGCTACAATCACTTGCCTTAACCATCTTTTCATAAACAAAGTATCCCATTTCCGAGTTCTCATATGCGTTTTCTGAAGGAAAATAAGCAGAGCTACTTATAACAGAGGTGTAAAAGAATCTTTCTCTTATTTGTGGATTGTTACCCATTGATATTCCAAGATTCAATTGTTCAATAATATGTCATTAAATCACTAAAACTTTAAGATCTACAAATGTAGGTGGATGGATTATTTGGATAAAACATATATAAATATAAAGACTTCAAGACAAATATAAAATGGCTTGTATTTCCACATAAACTTGCATATGGTATCATATATATATATATATATATATATATATATATATATATATATATATATATATATATAGTAGATTGTTATTCAAAAGATTTAGAGAATGCAGACCTATGTAAACTAAAGACTCTTCAAACTGGATCTTGCTTGCAAAATTTAACAATTTCATATGTTTACTCCTCCCACACCACACATTGCCTAACCCTACACACCAGTAATGGAGAAGAATTGAATGTATAAAAGTAAATAACAGTAAAACTACTATCTATCATCTGTTTAGTTAAAAATTCCATGTCTCATTTATAAATAACAGTTTAAAACATTATTTTAACAATCAAGATTAGACAACCAGATAACTTGTAAGCATACCCTAGAAACAAAATTTATCAAGTTCCTCTAATAATTCAGTTAATACAGTAAATCAAACACTCTGCATCAATTTCAAACTCCAGAATTAATTTGATGAAACTAGAAGTGCAAATCCTAACCAAAAGAGACCTATTACCAAATAGCATAATCTATGTATCAACAAGAATATCAACTTAAAGGAAGTTGATGCATAAATTATTAAGGAAAACAGGGAGAATGCAATCTTATACATAACCCACATGTTTCATTCCTAAGTTAATATCAAGGTCTGAATTTCCCCTAGGATTTGCAATGCTAATCATCTTCATTCAAGTTCCCCCTGTTTAGGGACACACATGATTTACCATGTGCACTAAACATCATAAACAATGTATGCATAATATGCAACAAATTCACCTTGTACAAATATAATAGCCACGATCGGTTCCATTCCTAATTTGTCTACCCACTGTCATGGGTCACCAAATAAGCTCTGCAAAACATTAGGGGTGGATCCAAAGATAAAGTACACCTACTGTGAAAGTTTCATTTTATTAGTAGACATTGACTGGGGATAATGTATATGCAAAGGCCTACTCATGTATTAACCTGCACATGACTGTCAAGCTCGGTTGCCCAAGCAGGAAAAGACCATATTGCTCCCTGTTTGCCTTGCAGTGAAACATTACAACAGAGTTAACAAATACTATTAGCTTATCAACTTATAGAACTATAACTACCTCTACTGGTACTGTTACAATTTCAACACCATCAATAAACAGCATCACTGCTTAATATTTAATTGTGACATAATACACATTAAAGAAACATTAAAGACTTCTGCAAGACACCTATTCAAATTAGAAAAAAATATGTGACACCATAGTTAGCATAAAGACATTGCATAACTCAAGCTGGGATTGAGTAGCTAAATAGTTTTTTAAAGAGAATTTTTGCTTCGTATAGATCTGAAACCACATGTTTTGTGCCAGCTACGGTAAAATTCAGTTTAGCAGGATATTTCATTTGGAATTTAATGGCAGATTTAATTAAATAACTAACAGAAAGGTGAGATTTTCTGCCTACCCAGCTGAACTGGATAGGGTAGATATAATGCAAACTTTATTTTGCAGCAATTCCATGTAAACATGGGATTAGATTTCAAAGAGTCTTGATAGTTCAGGAACTTCACATAGGTTTGTCTGAGATGATGCTCATGTTGCAGTTTCCTAAGAACTTGATAAACTCTATAATAATGAATCCTTTATTCTGTTTATAGTCCAAAGGGGAGTTGAATATGCCTTGAGTAGTTTGCATCAAATCTTTTTGTTCAGCTTTTTAGGGAATACCTCTAACTAAAAGAGTATTTCTTCTACTGTGAGAATCAGGGCCTAACAATTTCTCTTGAGTATTTGTTGTTCATTAGATATGGACTGAGTTTCAGTTTCTTGGACTTTGTCCTCACACATGGCTATATGAGATTCAGAGCAGTCTAGGTGCTAAGTAATGTCTGCTATAGTTGACAACTGATTTGACAAATTTTGGATGACTTACTGAATCAATTGTAGTGCAGTTGTTAATTCATCTGGGACAGAAGACTTTTCTGATTTGATTTTGGTGCATTTTTTTTGTCATCTTTGAGAGCCAATTTATGTGTCACAGAAATGATTTATTCTTCTGGAGAACTTACAGCAGATAATTTTGTTTTAATAGTTTGAGTATCCATCGGATGAATATCTTGTATCAAGAAGCTGAACTGTATCCTTTGTAATTTAGCAACTGCTGATAATTAACTGCCACAATGTTGATTTCAGTCCATTTTTATTTTCAGGTTGTCTCCAAGCATGAGGTCATTGGTTGCTCAAAAGGTAACAATGACTGCAGCTCTTCTCAGAATGGCAAAATCCTTTTTAACATTTTTTGCTAAACCTGAGTCCAGAGTGGAATACCATCCAGAGAAATGGAATCAAAAATTCATTCCATCATACTTTATACAAGAGCGAGCATGAATTATTGATTTAGAAAGTGCTCAAATAGAAACCAATATACAAGCAGATAGATGAAGCCTGTATCTACCTCCTGGTGGCCATCTTATTTTCCCAAAACATGAATTACAGAAATGTAACTCACTCATGACCCCTACAGCAAAGCACTGAAATCATCTTCCAAAGTAAATATATTACTACACATTTCCAGTCTTTACCCCTATGTCCCTTGCCAAAGTATGCCTACAACAACATAAAAAAAAGAATCTAAAACCTAAGTTCAAAAGGAACGAATACAACAGTTGTACTAATTTCATTGCAGTATCCTGACAGCAGACAGCATTCATATTAATAAAGTGAACCAGTCTTCCACACATAATTCTCTTCACTGCACAGTTAACCTTTTCCACCAGTACCCTGTACAGCATCATCAATAAATAAAAGCGCCAGTGTAAGCATTTATCTTTTCTAGTATCGACATGTATTTATTGTAACCTGATCATCAGAATGCAATGTTCGGTGTTCTCACTTACACAGTCATGTATGTATAACTAATAAATGGCACTTCACATTCACAACGTCTGTCATTACCTCTCCTGTCACTGGCATCAACATATATCAGTTGCATATTAACCTCATTTTACCTCACTTTTATGGCATTAAATTGCCTCAGATAGTCAAGGAGGTATCAATTTGAGTGTGGGAACATGAAACAGCAACCATCAAACATAGATCAAAGCTGAAGAAATGGCTTAATGCAGGTATAAAACAAACAAAAAAACTGAAAAACTACTAAGGAGCAAAGAACTTGCATATTATTGCTTGGAAATCATCTTGTTGAATAATAACAGAAAGGAGAGCTATACAGCAAATGGAAATATGACATGAAATTAGAATGCATGTTCTTTTTTTGTTACTCCTTAACAAGTCACAAGCACTTTATGAAAACATTATGTTCTATTTTTTGTTATTTTATTTATTTTATTTATTGTCATTTGTTAACAGGGTTAGTCCAACTGAGCCAGGGGCCCATTTTCAGCAGAGACCTGAGGAAAAAAGCTCCAGATACAAGTAACAATATTACAAAAAGAGATATATTTACAATGGTATAGTATCAAGAAGTTATACATCAAAAATAAGAACCACTATTTTATGCAGTTGTGCTCTAGTTGCAGAATGATAGTACAGTAACAGCAATATATTGTACATGTTACAAAGACATGCATCTGGAGCTTTTCTCCCCGGGCCTCCGCTGAAAAATGGCTTCGTTCCAAGTCGGACTTTCCTGGTTAACAAATGTTAAATAAATAAATAAAATAAATAAATAAGTAAATAAATAAATGAGTAATTGATTAATTAATGAATTGATTGATTAATTAATTAATTAATTAATTAATTAATTAATTAATTAATTAATTAATTAATTAATTAATTAATTAATATTCTATATGCAAAAATATATACAGGTAACAACAATAAACTCCATGTGCAACAGTATTTACATGAACAAGGTGTAGGTAAACAGTAATAAACTCATTATAAAGACAATAGAAAATAAGAAGTATGTTTAGCGTAAGGAAGTAGAATTTAGGAAAATTCATCCATTAAGCCATTGCGCGCACGTGCACACACACACACACACACACACACACACACACACACACACACACACACATACACACATATCAAAAGGGATGTAGTTTAGAAACAGACTTGCATGTCCAGCCTGTCCAAATATTTTCAGTAGCAGTTTATAATCAGATATATTGTTTACATAAAAGCACTTTGTTTTTTATGTATCACTTAACAAGCCACAAGCAAGTTAAACAATGAGCTTTAATCCCTAAAGTCAGAATATATTCCTTCTGAACTCAGTTTAATAGACAAAAGAAACAAAGTGCTTGTATGTAAACAATGTACCTGCGCGCACAATGGCTTAATGGCTGAAATATTTGAAATCTGCATGCTTATTTCCTAACAAAGTGTTCATTAGCTGAAGTCACTACATCTTGCTAAAGCTTTAATTTGCAAATGTAATGACTACCCCAAAAACAAGTTTACCTGCATTGTTTTAAATCTGTTTTTGAAATGTCATATCAAATTAAACTTAAAAGCTGTCTAACAATAAATTATATGCATTATTTTAGAGAATTGTATTTGTTACTTCAAATTAAACATAAAAGCTGTCAAAAATAGATTATATGTATTATTTAAGAGAAAGGTATTTATATGTCACTTCAAATTAAACATGAAAGTTAAATTATGCATACTATTTTGGGGCAGCCCTACCCTCTTCTTGAAAGAAATAGGGCTTATCTGTATCACGTTACTTATAGTTTTTCTCCTGCAACCAGGTATCTGCTCTGGAGTAACCTGCCTCCCCTATTAACTTGAAAATTATTTTTGTCACAGGGATTCAATTGTTCTGGAAGAGAAACATTTCTTTTTGGTGAAAACATTTCTTTTTGGTGAATGTTTTATGAACAGTATTTACTTAATTCTAGGAAATATCTTTTGCTTCAAAGGCATAATCTCCAGCAGCTTCCTTTAAGCTAATGTGGATCACAAGGGCATGAAATCCAAAAATATCCTTCATTCAGAAAAGGTAGCAATAGCAAGAGGGCCACTAGCTACCAATAATTTCATCTCATTCATAAAAACAGAGAAAATCCATTTAAAAGGAACATTGTTCATGGGTCTTGAATTATTTTGCTAACTAGCGCAAAAGGAGTAAGGATAAATATATCCTTAATATATCCTAAATATATATAAATATAAGGTGGCTGGGTATCTCTCACAGACATATTAGAATAATTTCTTAAGCCACTCTGGCCTTGCCTTGTTCATTGATCATTTGTTAAACTTAAATGCAACAATGTCTCCTGCAATGAAATTTCCAAACATTTGAAATACTATAATGTGGCCCATTCATTAACCAGAAAGTTGCTGAAAGCAGTCATACCTCAACAAGGAAATATAGAGCATGTAAGTATATACCCACACTGGCATTTCCAGCATCATACTATATCACCATGTAGCATTCTGTAATTTAAATAAAATGGAGGTAGTGTACCAGTATGGAACACACTTATGTGATGCCACTTTGGACAGAAGGTTACAGTCTGGTCAGTCTAATACACCAGATAGAACAAAGACACTTTATCAGGTTGCAAGACAAAGACAGAAAGAGTAACAAGATAGTTATATACCATTCATAAGGGGTGGCAGCGACAAGCTGCTCACCAGGCTATGTGATCAGGGGTGTAGCCAGAGATTTACATTTTGGCAAAGAGAGAGGTGGTGAAGGCTAAGGATAAGGTGTATAGAGAGTTGTATGAAAGGTTGTACACTATGGAGGGAGAAAAGGACCTGTACCAAATGGCTAGACAGAGGGACCAAGCTAGTAAAGATGTACAGAAGGTAAGGGTGATAAAGGATAATGAGGGAAACGTACTCACAAGTGAGGAGAGTGTGTTGAGCAGATGGAAAGAGTACTTTGAGGGGCTGATGAATGAAGAGAATGAGAGGGAGAGAAGGTTGGATGATGTGTGGATAGTGAATCATGAAGTGCAGTGGATTAGCAAGGAGGAAGTAAGGATAACTATGAAAAGGATGAAGAACGGAAAGGCTGTTGGTCCAGATGGCATACCTGTGGAAGCATGGAGGTGTTTAGGTGAAATGGCAGTGGAGTTTTTAACTAGATTGTTTAATGAAATCTTGGAAAGTGAGAGGATGCCTGAGGAATGGAGAAAAAGTGTTTTGGTACCGATTTTTAAGAATAAGGGTGATGTGCAGAGCTGTAGTAACTACAGAGGGATTAAACTGATCAGTCACAGCATGAAGTTATGGGAAAGAGTAGTGGAAGCTAGGTTAAGAAGGGAGGTGATGATTAGTGATCACACACACACACACACACACACACACACACACACACACACACACACACACACACACACACACACACACACACACACACACACACACACATATGTACTATTATGTCTAAGTGATTCTCCCTGCTTAATTTCATAACTAATGTTATGTTCCTCCACATATATAAGTTCAACCATGTATTTGTCTATATTCAAGTGTTTAAAGTCTTTTTCCATTTAATACTATGTATATATTTTGTGTTTTTACATTTTTATCCTGCAAATGCGTTAACACTCATTTTTTGTCAATTTTGTTTATAATTTGTATGTAAGCTTAGACTGGAGCTTTTTTCCACGGGCCATCCCACCGATGAAAATGGGCACTGTCCCAATCGGACCATCCTGGTAAACAAATGTAAAATAAATAAAATAAAATAAATATACATACACACACTTTTTCTTTGTAACTAGTCTAAACTACTTTGTTATTGCTTGCATTTCTGTATTTTTTGTGAAATGTTTTGTACTTCATCCAGGCTTAGCCTGAAATTGGTCAGTACTGATCAGTGCATTACCCTAGTAAATAACTACAAATAAATACATAAATAAATCATGAAATGACACTGGTTGAACCCTAATAGCTTTGTCCAGCAAGAGGCCTTCTAAAGTGTGGACAGCTAGAATCGCATATTTTGTAAACTGTGCTAAATGAACCCATTCACAGCTCCTCAAACCAACCAAAATAACATTTTTCTCTTGCAAGAATGTTAAATGGTATCAGTCTGCGCATCCCTACATACATATCTTTTAGACTGTGATAACTGAACTATCAACAACTTCTCTGACCACCTGATGTAATGACTTTCTTTTTGCTAGGAACCTAAGTCAAGTGATCACCTGGTACATCTGTACCCACATATCCTAGAACCTGTGACAGGTGAACCCCTTGGAAAATCCTCAAACTAGATGAAGTAATGGATTTTTCCTGCAAGAGTTCCATGTCAAGTGTGAATATCTGGTACAGCTGTTCCCACTTATCCTATAAACTGTGTGGGTAGCTACTGGCACTACATTTAGACACTCAACACCCTTGCTGAAACATGGTTAGTTAACTGTCTACAGCCTGTAGTTGAGGTCCATTTTGTGTGTCATTGTGGAACTGACCATTCTCCATCATTCCCATTGCTTTATGGTTTCAGGCTTGCATACTCCCATTGCTTTGCTGTTTCATGGCTAGCATGCTTTTGCTTGGGTTGTCAACAGTGGTGGTATAGCATCCACTGAGTGGTTACCTGTTTGATTTTAAATTTAAAACAGCTTGGCTTTTCTTCTTCCCTTTTATTATTTAGTCCTTAGCTGCTACTGCTTCAGGGGACAGTAGCTCTCTTTTATTACCAAACTCACCCATTTCAGCATGTCTGCACAAATGCAAACTGACTGGTTATTAGTAGGAGCTGTAGGTGTGATTCATATCTCCTGTTTTTGTTTACTGTATTGCTCTTTCATTTCATTATATAACCTGCCATTTGAGGACCATCCCATTTAGGAAGTAATAGCCCTTATTTTATTACTGCTTAGCTAATGCAGACTCATTTTTATTACGCTCTGTGGCCTCTTTTTAGTTAAATTTTAAAAAAGATCCTTTCTAAAACCCAGACCCAATGCCACTGGTTTTCAGTAGGGACACTGATACAGTGTTAGGCATTGCAGTGTACCTGCACTTTTTTGTAACATAATTGAATTTGGTTGAACAGGTTCATTTGAGGTTACTTTCATTATTGTTATGTGTTTCTTTGTATGTGTGTACGTGTGTGTGTGTGTGTGTGTGTGTGTGTGTGTGCGTGTGTCCGTGTGTGTGTGCGTGTGTCCGTGTGTGTGTGC